>NW_026638266.1:0-3696 GCF_028554395.1 Pezoporus wallicus
CCACCCCCCCCATTGACACCCCCATCCCCCCCCATTTCCCCCCCCATCCCCCCATTGCCCCCCTCCCCCCCCCCCTCCCCCCCTCACCTCCAGCCGGGCTCAGCCCCGGCTCCGCCTGCACCGACACCGTCCCCTCCCCCCCCCAAGCGAAGCGCGGCTCCGCCCCCCCCTCGCCTCCGGGGCTGCCCCCATTGCTGAAGGGGCTCTGGAGCACGGCCTGGGGGGGACAGGACCCATAGGGACACATTGGGACCCATAGAGACACATAGAGACACATAGAGAGACATTGGGACCCATAGAGACCCATAGAGACACATAGAGACCCATAGAGAGACATTGGGACCCATAGAGACACATTGGGACCCATAGAGAGACATTGGGACCCATAGAGAGACATTGGGACCCATAGAGACCCATAGAGACCCATAGAGAGACATTGGGACCCATAGGGAGACATTGGGACACATAGAGACACATTGGGACCCATAGAGAGACATTGGGACCCATAGAGACCCATAGAGACACATTGGGACCCATAGAGAGACATTGGGACCCATAGAGACACATTGGGACCCATAGAGACCCATAGAGACCCATAGAGAGACATTGGGACCCATAGAGACACATTGGGACCCATAGAGACCCATAGAGACCCATAGAGAGACATTGGGACCCATAGAGACCCATAGAGACCCATAGAGAGACATTGGGACCCATAGGGACACATTGGGACCCATAGAGACCCATAGAGACCCATAGAGAGACATTGGGACCCATAGAGACACATTGGGACCCATAGAGAGACATTGGGACCCATAGAGAGACATTGGGACCCATAGAGACCCATAGAGAGACATTGGGACCCATAGAGACACATTGGGACCCATAGAGACCCATAGAGACCCATAGAGAGACATTGGGACCCATAGGGAGACATTGGGACACATAGAGACACATTGGGACCCATAGAGAGACATTGGGACCCATAGAGACCCATAGAGACACATTGGGACCCATAGAGAGACATTGGGACCCATAGAGACCCATAGAGAGACATTGGGACCCATAGAGACACATTGGGACCCATAGAGACCCATAGAGACCCATAGAGAGACATTGGGACCCATAGAGACACATTGGGACCCATAGAGAGACATTGGGACCCATAGAGACACATTGGGACCCATAGAGAGACATTGGGACCCATAGAGAGACATTGGGACCCATAGAGAGACATTGGGACCCATAGAGAGACATAGGGACACATAGAGACCCATAGAGACCCATTGGGACCCATAGAGACACATTGGGACCCATAGAGACACATTGGGACCCATAGAGACCCATAGAGACACATAGAGACCCATAGAGACCCCACAGAGACCCATAGAGACCCCATAGAGACCCATAGACCCCAATGGAGCCCATAGACCCCTATAGAGCCCAAAGACCCCAATGCAGCCCCATAGACCCCTATAGAGCCCATAGACCCCTATAGAACCCCATAGACCCCAATGGAGCCCATAGACCCCTATAGAGCCCATAGACCCCAATGGAGCCCATAGACCCCAATGAAGCCCATAGACCCCAATGGAACCCCATAGACCCCTACAGCACCCCATAGACACCTATAGAACCCCATAGACCCCACTGGAACCCCATAGACCCCTATAGAGCCCATAGACCCCTATAGAGCCCCATAGACCCCAATGGAGCCCATAGACCCCTATAGAGCCCATAGACCACAGTGCAGCCCCATAGACCCCTATAGAGCCCATAGACCCCAATAGAGCCCCATAGACCCCTATAGAACCCCATAGACCCCAATGGAGCCCATAGACCCCAATGGAGCCCCATAGACCCCTATAGAGCCCATAGACCCCAATAGAGCCCCATAGACCCCTATAGAACCCCATAGACCCCAATGGAGCCCATAGACCCCAATGGAGCCCCATAGACCCCTATAGAGCATATAGACCCCTATAGAGCCCATTGACCCCAATAGACCCCCATAGACCCCAATAGAACCCCATAGACCCCAATAGAACCCCATAGACCCCAATGGACCCCATAGACCCCTATAGAGCCCCATAGACCCCAATAGAACCCCATAGCCCCCTATAGACCCCCATAGACCCCTATAGACCCCATAGACCCCAATAGAACCCCATAGACCCCTACAGACCCCATAGATCCCAATAGAACCCCATAGACCCCAATAGAACCCCATAGACCCCAATGGACCGCATAGACCCCTATAGACCCCCATAGACCCCTATAGAACCCCATAGACCCCTATAGACCCCATAGACCCCAATAGAACCCCATAGACCCCTGTAGAGCCCCATAGACCCCAATGGAGCCCATAGACCCCAATAGAGCCCCATAGACCCCTATAGAGCCCAAAGACCCCAATGGAGCCCCATAGACCCCTATAGACCCCATAGACCCCAATAGAACCCCATAGACCCCAGTAGAACCCCATAGACCCCAATAGAACCCCATAGACCCCAATAGAACCCCATAGACCCCAGTAGAACCCCATAGACCCCAGTAGAACCCCATAGACCCCAATGGACCCCACAGACCCCTATAGACCCCCATAGACCCCTATGGGTGCCCCCCACCCATGGGTGCCCCCCCATAGCCCCCCAGACCTGGGTGCCCCCCGCAAAGGTGGACACGACGCTGACAGCGGCTCCTTCGGGCCCATCGAGAGGCTCCGTCACCTGCACCACGCGGTACGTGACCTATGGGGAGATGGGGGGCGATGGGGGGCGATGGGGCAATGGGGGGCAATGGGGTAATGGGGGGCAATGGGGGGAATGGGGGGCAATGGGGGGAATGGGGGGAATGGGGGGAATGGGGGGCGATGGGGGGCAATGGGGGTGAATGGGGGCAATGGGGGGAATGGGGGGCAATGGGGGCAATGGGGGGCAATGGGGGCAATGGGGGAATGGGGGCAATGGGGGCAATGGGGGTGAATGGGGCACAATGGGTGCAACGGGGGGCAATGGGGGAATGGGGGGGAAGGGGGAAATGGGGGCATGGGGGGCAATGGGGGGAATGGAGGGGAATGGGGTAATGGTGGGAATGGGGTCAATGGGGGGAATGGGGGGTAATGGGGTAATGGGGGCAATGGGGGGCAATGGGGGGTAATGGGGGTCAAAGGGGCAATGGGGGAATGGGGGCAATGGGCATCAATGGGACCAATGATCAACCCCCCATAGCACCCGTGGGTGCTCCATACCCCCCCCATAGCACCCATAGGTACCCCATACCCCCCATAGCACCCATAGCACCCCCCTAGCACCCATAGCACCCCATGCCCCCCCAGCACCCATAGCACCCCATACCCCCCATAGCACCCATACCCCCCCTAGCACCCATGGGTGCCCCATACCCCCCATAGCACCCCATACCCCCCCCCCAGAACCCATAGGTACCCCATATCCCCCATAACCCCCATAGCACCCCATACCCCCCATAGCACCCCATACCCCCCCCATAGCACCCCATACCCCCCATAGCACCCATAGGTGCCCCATACCCCCCATAGCACCCATAGCACCCCCCTAGCACCCATAGCACCCCACGCCCCCCCAGCACCCATAGCACCCCATACCCCCCGTAGCACCCATAGCACCCCCCTAGCACCCATGGGTGCCCCATACCCCCCATAGCACCCCATACCCC
>NW_026638267.1:0-3776 GCF_028554395.1 Pezoporus wallicus
GCTAATGGGCAATTAGGGGTTAATGGGGGAATTGGGTTATTAATGGGGCAATTAGGGGCTAATGGGGATTTAAGGGTTAATGGGTGATTGGGGGTTAATGTGGGGTTCATTAGGGGTAATTGGGGGGTTATGTGGGCAATTAGGGGCTAATGTGGGGTAATTGGGGGTTAATGGGTGATTGGGGGTTAATGTGGGGTGATAGGTTAATTAAGGGGTAATTAGGGGGTTATGTGGGCAATTGGGGGTTAATGGGTAATTGGCAGTTAATGTGGGGTAAGGGGTTAATGGGTGATTGGGGGTTAATGTGGGGTGATGGGGGTTAATGTGGGGTTCATTAGGGTAATTAGGGGGTTATGTGGGCAATTAGGGGCTAATGTGGGGTAATTGGGGGTTAATGGGTGATTGGGGGTTAATGTGGGGTGATAGGTTAATTAGGGGTAATTAGGGGGTTATGTGGGCAATTGGGGGTTAATGGGTAATTGGCAGTTAATGTGGGGTAACGGGTTAATGGGTGATTGGGGGTTAATGTGGGGTGATGGGGGGTTAATGTGGGGTTCATTAGGGTAATTAGGGGGTTATGTGGGCAATTAGGGGCTAATGTGGGGTAATTGGGGGTTAAAGTGGGGTGATTGGGGGTTAATGTGGGGTAACGGGTTAATATGGGGTGATTGGGGGTTAATGGGTAATTAATGTGGGCAATTGATTGGGGGTAATTAGGGGGTTATGTGGGGTAATTGGGGGTTAATGTGGGGTAACTGAGGGTTATTAATGGGGTAATTGGGGGTTAATGCAGGGGAATTAGGGGCTAATGTGGGGTGATTTTGGGGTTAATGGGGGATAGGGTTATTAATGGGGCAATTATGGGTTAATGGGGAATCGGGTTATTAATGGGGCAATTAGGGGTTAATGGGGTAATTAGGGGTTAATGGGGGATAGAGTTATTAATGAGGCAATGGGGAATCGGGTTATTAATGAGGCAATTAGGGGTTAATGGGGAATCGGGTTATTAATGAGTTAATTAGGGGTTAATGGGGGAATTGGGTTATTAATGGGGCAATTAGGGGTTAATGGGGAATCGGGTTATTAATGAGTTAATTAGGGGTTAATGGGGAATCGGGTTATTAATGAGTTAATTAGGGGTTAATGGGGGAATCGGGTTGTTAATAGGGTAGTTAGGGGTTAATGGGGTAATTAGGGGTTAATATGGGGGAGGGAGGGGTTAATACGTGGAATTGGGGCTGGTGTGGGGTAATGAGGTCTTACAGGGGTAATAGGGGGCCAATGTGGGGCAATTGGGTGCTAATACCGGGTCATTAGGGTTTAATATGGGGTAATTATTGGCTAATGGGGCTTATGGGGCACTGGTGCTCAGTGGGGGTCAGCGGGATTTGGGGTGATCTTGGGGGGCTGTGGGGGTTATGGGGCTCTATAGGGGGCTATGGGGGGTTATGGGGGGCTAAGGGGGGTTATGGGGGGTCTATGGGGGGGTCTATGGTGGGGGCTATGGGGGGTTATGGGGGGGGCTATGGGGGGTTATGGGGCTCTGTGGGGTGGGTATTATGGGGCTCTATAGGGGGGCTGTGGGGGTTATGGGGCTTCATAGGGTGGCTGTGGGGGTTTATTGGGCTCTATAGGGTGGCTGTGGAGGTTATGGGGCTCTGTAGGGTAGCTATGGAGGGTTATGGGGCTCTATAGGGTGGCTCTGGGGGGGTTATGGGGCTCTATAGGGTGGCTAGGGGGTCTGTAGGGTGGCTGGGGGGGTTATGGGGCTCTATAGGGTGGCTTTGGGGGGTTATGGGGCTCTATAGGGTGGCTCTGGGGGGTTATGGGGCTCTATAGGGTGGCTCTGGGGGGTTATGGGGCTCTATAGGGTGGCTGGGGGGGTTATGGGGCTCTATAGGGTGGCTCTGGGGGGGTTATGGGGCTCTATAGGGTGGCTCTGGGGGGGTTATGGGGCTCTCTAGGGTGCCTGGGGGGGTTATGGGGCTTTCTAGGGTGGCTCTGGGGGGGTTATGGGGCTCTATAGGTTGGCTATGGGGGTTATGGGACTCTATAGGGTGGCTATGGAGGGTTATGGGGCTCTATAGGGTGGCTGTGGGGGGTTATGGGGTCTGTAGGGTGGCTGGGGGGGTTATGGGGCTCTATAGGGTGGCTGGGGGGGTTTGGGGCTCTATAGGGTGGCTGGGGGGGTTATGGGGTCTATAGGGTGGCTGGGGGGGTTATGGGGCTCTATAGGGTGGGGGGGGTTATGGGGCTCTATAGGGTGGCTGGGGGGGTATGGGGGGTTATGGGGCTCTATAGGGTGGTGATGTGGTGGATATGGGGCGCTATGGGGGTTTATGGGGCTCTATAGGGGGGTTATGGGGTGGTTATGGGGCTCTATAGGGGGCTATGGGGGGTTATGGGGCTCTCTGGGGTGGCTGGGGGGGTTATGGGCCTCTATAGGGGTCTATGGGGGTTATGGGGCTCTATAGGGGGCTGTGGGGGTTATGGGGCTCTATAGGGGTCTATGGGGGTTATGGGGCTCTATAGGGGTCTATGGGGGTTATGGGGCTCTATAGGGGGGCTGTGGGGCTGAGGCCGCTGTGGGTCACCCCCCAGAAGAGGCCGCCCTGGTTCTGGAATGGCTGCACCGGGTCCAGGCCCCCCCCCGGATTGACCTCAGCCCCCCCCGGCGGTGAGACCTGGAGAGCCCCATAGAGCCCCATAGAGACCTATAGAGACCTATAGAGACCTATAGAGTCATGGAGCCCCATAGAGCCCCACAGAGACCTATAGAGACCTATAGAGACCTATAGAGTCATGGAGCCCCATAGAGCCCCACAGAGACCTATAGAGACCTATAGAGCCCCATAGAGCCCCATAGAGCCCTATAGAGACCTATAGAGACCTATAGAGCCCCATAGAGCCCCATAGAGACCTATAGAGCCCCACAGAGCCCCACAGAGCCCCATAGAGACCTATAGAGACCCTTACACCCCCATAGAGACCTATAGAGTCATAGAGCCCCACAGAGCCCCATAGAGACCTATAGAGTCATAGAGCCCCATAGAGACCTATAGAGTCATAGAGCCCCACAGAGCCCCATAAAAACCTATAGAGACCCTTACACCCCCATAGAGACCCATAGAGACCTATAGAGACCTATAGAGCCCTATAGAGCCCCACAGAGCCCCATAGAGCCCCACAGAGCCCCATAGAGACCTATAGTCATAGAGCCCCATAGAAACCTATAGAGACCCTTACACCCCCATAGAGACCCACAGAGCCCCATAGAGACCCACAGAACCCTACAGAGCCCCATAGAGCCCCACAGAGACCTATAGAGCCCCCATAGAGATCTATAGAGCCCCCATAGAGATCTATAGAGTCATAGAGCCCCACAGAGCCCCATAGAGCTCCACAGACACCTACAGAGCCCTATAGAGACTTCATACCCTTGGAGCCCCCATAGAGACCTAGAGAGCCCCCAGCGAGCTCCCATAGAGATTCCATAGTGCCCCCTAGACCCATAGAGACCCTTAGAGACCCCACAAAGACCCCATAGAGCCCCTTAGAGACCGCACAGAGACCCCATAGGGCCCCCATAGATACCCCAGAGAGACCCATAGAGAACATAAAAGACTGCCCCATAGGGACCCCGTAGATACCTGTAGTAACCCCTGGACCCCTATAGGGACCCCATAGAGCCCCCCAGAGTGCCTCATGGGCACCCCATAGCCCCCTGTGTTCAGCCCACAGGTGCTGGTGGATGCCCAGGCCCAGAGATGCTGGGA
>NW_026638268.1:0-3765 GCF_028554395.1 Pezoporus wallicus
AAGGCCAGGCCAAGAAATGCAAGGCTGGGAAAGCCAAGGCTAGGCCAGGCCATGCCGGGAAATGCAACGACAGGCCAGGATTAGGCAAAGGCAGGGAAGGCCAGCCCACGCTGGGCAACACAAGCCCAAAGCAATCCAGGCCAGGCAAGGAAATGCAAGGCAAGTCAAGGCCATGCGAGGCAAGGCTAGGCAATGCAAGGCAAGGCTAGGCAATGCAGGGCCAGGCAAAGCAATGCAAGGCAAGGCAAGGCAAGGGAATGCAAGGCAAGGCAATACCAGGACAGGAAAGGCAATACCAGGCCAGGCAAAGACAGGCAAGGCAAGGCAAGACAAGGCAGGTCAAGGAAGGCAATGCAAGGCAAGAACAGGAAACGCAGCAGGAAAGCAAGGCCAGGCAAGGAAAGGCCATGCCAGGGAAGACCACACAAAGCAAGGCCAGGCCAGGCAAGGTATGGCAAGTCAGTGCAAGGCAAGGTAAGGCAAGGCAAGGCCAGCCATGACATTGCAGTGCAATGAAAGGCCAGGCCAGGGGAAAGAAGGCCAGGCCAAGAAATGCAAAGCCAGGAAAGGCAAGGCCAGGCCAGGCCAGGCAGGGCAAGGCAATGCAATGAAAGGCAAGGCAATGTAAGGCAAAGCAAGGTCAGGCCAGGCAAGGCCAGGCCAGTCCATGCCTGGGCAGGCCATGCCAGGCCATGCAATGAAAGGCCAGGCAAGGCAATGCCAGGGAAGGCAAGGCCAGGTAAGGCAATGCAAGGCAAGCCCAGGCCAGGCAAGGGCAGGTAAGGAGAGGGATGGCCAGGTGAAGACATGCAAGTCCACGCAAGGCCAAGCCAGAAAAGATCAGGCAGGTCAAGGCCAGGCTAGACCAAGCCAGTTTTGGGAACTCCAGGGCAGCCCAGGCCAGGATAAGCCACGAAAAGCAAGGCAAGCCAGGTCAGGCAAGGTAAGGCAATCTAAGGCAAGGCAAGGCAAGGCAAGGCAGGGCCAGGCCAGGCCACGCAAGACCAGGCAAGGTTAGGCGTGGCATGGCCAGGCCAGGCAAGGCAAGGCAAGGAAAGGCCAGGAAAATGAAGGCAAGGCAAGTCAAGTCAAGGCAAGTCAAGGCCAGGCAATGCAAGGCAAGGCCATGTAGGACAAGGGAAGGCCAGGCCAAGCAAGGCATGGCAAGGCCAGGGCATGAAAGGCAAGGCAAGGCAATTCAAGGCAAGGTAAGGCAAAGCCAGGCAAAGCAAGGCCAGGGCAGGCCTGGCCAGTCCAGGCAAGGCAATGCCATGCCATGCCATGCCAGGCCACTCCAGGCAAGGCAAAGCCAGGAAAATGAAGGCAAGGCAAGACAAGGCCAGGACAGGCAAGGCCAAGCAAGACCAGGACAGGCCAAGCAAGGCCAGGCCTGGACAGGCCAGCCCAGTCCAGGCAAACCAAGCCCAAAGCAATCCAGACCAGGCAAGGCAATGCAAGGCAAGTCAAGGCCAGGCGAGGCAAGGCTAGGCAATGCAAGGCAAGGCCAGGGTAGGGGAGGCCAGGCCAAGAAATGCAAGCCGGGAAAGGCAAGGCCAGACCAGGCCAGGCAGGGAAAGGCAATGCAGTGGACGGCAAGGCAAGATAAGGCAAGACAAGGCATGGCAAGGCAAGGCAAGGCAAAACCAGGTCATTCCAGGCAAGGCCAGGCCAGACCAAGCAAGGCAAGGCAAGGCAAGACAAGGCAAAGCATGTCTAAGACAGGCAAGGCAAGGCAGGCAAGGCAAATCAAGGCAAAACAAGGAAAGGCAATGCAAGGCAAGGCCAGGCAAGGAAAGGCAAGGCCTTACCTGGACTTGCACTGCTTCTCATGGCCTGTCCTGGACTTGACTTGCCTTATCTGTCCTTGCATTGGCAGTCCTGGTCTTGCCTGGCCTTGCCTGGCCTTGCATGGCTTGGCCTTGCCTAGACTTGCCTGGCCTGGGCTAGCCTGGCCTTGCCTTACCTGGCCTGCATTGCCTGTCCTGGACGGGCCTTGCCTTGCTTTGCCTTGCCTTGCCTTGCCTTGCCTTGCCTCATCTCTCCTTCCCTGGCTTTGCCTGGCCTGGCCTGGCCTTGCATTTCCTATCATGGCCTGGCTTGGCCTTTCATGGGCTGACCTGGCCTTGACTGGCCTTGCCTGACCTGGCCTTACCTTCCCTGGTTTTGCCTGGACATCCCTGGCCTTCCATTGCCTGTCCTGGACTTGCCTTGCCTTACCTTGCCTTGCCTTGCCTGGTCTTGCTTTGCCTTACCTTGCTGTGCCTGGCCTTGCCTTACCTGGTGTTGCTTTCCCTGGCCTTGCCTGGCCTTATTTTGACTTCACTTGCCTTGCCTGGCCCTTCCTTAACCTGCTTTGCCTTGCATTTCCTTTCCTTGCCTTGCCTTGCTTTGTTTTGCCTTAATAGCCTGGCCTGACCTTGTCTTAACTTGCCTTGCCTGGTCTGGCCTGGACTGCCATGGCCTGGCCTGGCTAGGCCTTGACCTGACATCACCTGACATGCCTTATACATCCTGACCGTGCCTTGCCTTGTCTTGCCTTGCCTTGCCTTGATGACTTGACTTGCCTGGCCTTGCCTTGCCTTGCGTTGACTTCACTTGTCTTGGTTTGCGTTGACTTGCTTTGACTTGTCCTGCCTTGCCTTGATCTGCCCTGACCTGCCCTTCCCTGCTCTGCCCTGCCTTTCCTTGCCATGCCATGACTTGCATTGCCTTGCCTTGCATTGACTTGACTTGAGTTGACATGCCTTGCCTTCCCTTGCCTTCATTTTCCTGGCCTTACCTTGCCTTCCCTGGCCTGGCCTTACCTGGCCTTGCATTTCCTGTCCTGGACTTGCCTTGCCTTGTCTTGCCTAGCCTTGCCTTTGCTTGCCTTGCCTTGCCTTGCTTAGTCGTGCCTTGCCTGCCCTGCCCTTCCCTGGCCTGGTCTGGACTAACTTGGCCTGGCCTGGCCTGGCCTGGCCTGGGCTTGACTTGCCTGGCCTACCTGGCATTTCCTTGCCTGGCCAGGCCTGGCCTGGCCTTGCCCTGGCTTGCCTTCCTGGCCTGGCCTGGTCATTTGTTGCCTGGCCTGTGCTGGCCTGGCCTTGCCTTATGTGTCCTTGTATTGGCAGTCCTGGTCTTGCCTTGCCTGGCCTGGCCTGGCCTTGCTTGCCCTTGCATGGCCTGGCATTGTTTTCCCTTGACTCTCCTTGCTTTCCTTGCTTTGCCTGTCCTTCCTGGCCTAGACTTGCCTTGCCTTGCCTGTCCTTGCCTTGCCTGTCCTTGCCTATCCTGTCCTTGCCCGGTCTGGCCCGGTTTTGCCTTGCCTTGCCTTGCCTTGCTTTCCCTTGCCTTGCATTTCCTAGCCTTGCCTGGAATGGCATTCACTTGCCTGGAATGGCCTTCACTTGCCTGGAATGGCCTTGCCTTGCATTGCCTTGCCTTGCCTTGCCTGGCCCTGCCTGGCCTTGTCTTCCATGGCCTTGCCTTGCCTGGCCTTTCCTTGCATGGCCTGGCATGACCTGCCCTGGCCTGGACTGGCCTGGCCTTGCTTTGACTTACATTGCCTTGCCTTGGTTTGCCTGGCCTTGCCCTGTCTGGACTGGCCTGGCCTGGCTTTGCCTTGCCTTGTCTTGCCTTACCTTTCCTTGCCCTCCATTGCATTGGCGTGCCTTTCATTGCCTGGCCTGGCCTTGCCTTTCCCAGCCTTCCATTTCTTGACCTGGCCTTCTTTCCCCTGGCCTGGCCTTTTTTTCCTGTGGCCTGGCCTTTCATTGCATTGCAATG
>NW_026638269.1:0-3776 GCF_028554395.1 Pezoporus wallicus
TCTCTATGTGTCTCCATGTGTCTCTATGTGTCTCTATGGATCTCTATGTGTCTCTATGTGTCTCTATGTGTCTCTATGTGTCTCTATGTGTCTCTATGTGTCTCTATGGGTCTCTATGTGTCTCTATGTGTCTCTATGTGTCTCTATGTGTCCCTATGTGTCTCTATGGGTCTCTATGTGTCTCTATGTGTCCCTATGTGTCTCTATGTGTCTCTATGTGTCCCTATGTGTCCCTATGTGTCTCTATGTGTCTCTATGTGTCCCTATGTGTCTCTATGTGTCTCTATGTGTCCCTATGTGTCTCTATGTGTCCCTATGTGTCCCTATGTGTCTCTATGTGTCTCTATGTGTCCCTATGTGTCCCTATGTGTCTCTATGTGTCTCTATGTGTCCCTATGTGTCTCTATGTGTCTCTATGTGTCTCTATGTGTCCCTATGTGTCTCTATGTGTCTCTATGGGTCCCAATGTGTCTCTATGTGTCCCTATGGGTCCCAATGTGTCTCTATGTGTCTCCATGTGTCCCTATGTGTCTCTATGTGTCTCTATGTGTCTCTATGGGTCTCTATGTGTCTCTATGTGTCTCTATGTGTCTCTATGTGTCTCTATGTGTCCCTATGTGTCTCTATGTGTCTCTATGTGTCCCTATGTGTCTCTATGTGTCTCTATGTGTCCCTATGTGTCTCTATGTGTCTCTATGTGTCCCTATGTGTCTCTATGTGTCTCTATGTGTCTCTATGTGTCTCTATGTGTCTCTATGTGTCTCTATGTGTCCCTATGTGTCCCTATGTGTCTCTATGTGTCTCTATGTGTCTCTATGTGTCCCTATGTGTCTCTATGTGTCCCTATGTGTCCCTATGTGTCCCTATGTGTCTCTATGTGTCTCTATGTGTCCCTATGTGTCTCTATGTGTCTCTATGTGTCCCTATGTGTCTCTATGTGTCCCTATGTGTCTCTATGTGTCCCTATGTGTCCCGATGTGTCCCTATGTGTCCCTATGTGTCTCTATGTGTCCCTATGTGTCCCTATGTGTCCCTATGTGTCTCCATGTGTCCCTATGTGTCCCTATGTGTCTCTATGGGTCCCAATGTGTCTCTATGTGTCCCTATGGGTCCCAATGTGTCTCTATGTGTCTCCATGTGTCCCTATGTGTCTCTATGTGTCTCTATGTGTCTCTATGGGTCTCTATGTGTCTCTATGTGTCTCTATGTGTCTCTATGTGTCTCTATGTGTCCCTATGTGTCTCTATGTGTCCCTATGTGTCCCTATGTGTCTCTATGTGTCTCTATGTGTCTCTATGTGTCCCTATGTGTCTCTATGTGTCCCTATGTGTCCCTATGTGTCTCTATGTGTCCCTATGTGTCCCTATGTGTCCCTATGTGTCTCTATGTGTCCCTATGTGTCTCTATGTGTCCCTATGTGTCTCTATGTGTCTCTATGTGTCCCTATGTGTCTCTATGTGTCCCTATGTGTCTCTATGTGTCTCTATGTGTCCCTATGTGTCTCTATGTGTCTCTATGTGTCCCTATGTGTCCCTATGTGTCTCTATGTGTCCCTATGTGTCCCTATGTGTCCCTATGTGTCTCTATGTGTCCCTATGTGTCTCTATGTGTCTCTATGGTCTCTATGTGTCTCTATGTGTCCCTATGTGTCCCTATGTGTCTCTATGTGTCTCTATGTGTCTCTATGTGTCTCTATGTGTCCCTATGTGTCTCTATGTGTCTCTATGTGTCTCTATGTGTCCCTATGTGTCTCTATGTGTCTCTATGTGTCTCTATGGGTCCCTATGTGTCCCAATGTGTCTCCATGTGTCCCTATGTGTCCCTATGGGTCCCGCCCCACAGAAGCAGGACCGCATCGAGGGCCTGAAGCGGCAGGTGGAGCGGCACCGCTTCCACGCCCGCATGCTGGAGACCATCCTGCGCATGCTGGACAACGACTCCATCGTGGTGGAGGCCGTGCGGAAGCTCAAGGACGACGTGGAATATTACGTGGATTCCTGCCAGGAGCCCGACTTCGAGGAGAACGAGTTCCTGTACGATGATCTGGACCTGGATGAGATCCGTGAGTGTGGGGGGGGGGAGGGGGGTGGGGGTGGGGAGGGATGGGGGGAATGGGGGGGATGGGAATGGGGGGATGAATGGGGGGGATGGGGGGAGAATGGGAGGAATGGGGGAGAATGAGGAGGGATGGGGGAGAGAATGGGAAGGGATGGGGGAATGGGGGGGATGGGAATGGGGGGATGGGAATGGGGGGATGGGGAAATGGGGGGGATGGGAATGGGGGGATGGGAATGGGGGGATGGGGGGAATGGGGGGGATGGGAATGGGGGGGGATGGGGGGGAGATGGGGAGAGAATGGGGGGAATGGGGGAGAATGGGGGGATGGGAATGGGGAATGAATGGGGGGGGTGGGAGAATGGGGGAGGGGGATGGGGGGAGAATGGGATGGGAATAGGGGGATGGGAATGAGGAGGGATGGGGGAGAATGGGAAGGGGGGGATGGGAACGGGAGCATGGGAATGGGGGGATGGGAATGGGGGGGATGGGGGGCTGGGAATGGGGGGGATGGGGGGAGAATGGGGGGATGGGAATGGGGAGATGGGGGGATGAATGGGGGGAATGGGGGAGAATGAGGAGGGATGGGGGGAGAATGGGAAGGGATGGGAATGGGGGGATGGGAATGGGGGAGAATGGGGGGATGGAAGTGGGGGGAGAATGGGGGCCTGGGAATGGGGAATGAATGGGGGTGAGGGGGGGAGAATGGGATGGGAATAGGGGGATGGGAATGGGGGGGATGGGGGAGAATGGGGAGGATGGGAATGGGGGGATGGGGGGAGAATGGGGGGGAATGGAAATGGGGGAGAATGGGAATGGGGGGGATGGGAAGGGGGGAGAATGGGGGAGAATGGGGGGATGGAAGTGGGGGGAGAATGGGGGGATGGGAATGGGGGGGGATGGGGGGGAGATGGGATGAATGGGGGGAATGGGTGGGATGGGAATGGAAATGGGGGAGAATGGGGTGATGGGGGGAGAATGGGGGAGAATGGGGGGATGGGAATGGGGGGGATGGGGGAGAATGGGGAGGGATGGGAATGGGGGATGGGGGGAGAATGGGGGGAATGGAAATGGGGGAGAATGGGAATGGGGGGGGATGGGGGGAGAATGAGGGGATGGGGATGGGGGGGATGGGATTGGGGAGAATGGGATGGGAATGGGGAGAGAATGGGGGAGACTGGGGGTATGGGAATGGGGAATGAATGGGGGGTGGGGGAGAATGGGGGATGGGAATGGGGGAGAATGGGAATGGGGAGATGGGGAGAGAATGGGGGGAATGGGGGAGAATGGGGGAGAATGGGGGATGGGAATGGGGAATGAATGGGGGTGGGAGAATGGGGAGGGGGATGGGGGAGAATGGGATGGGAATAGGGGGATGGGAATGAGGAGGGATGGGGAGAATGGGAAGGGGGGATGGGAATGGGGGGAGAATGGGGGGATGGAAGTGGGGGAGAATGGGGATGGGAATGGGGGGATGGGGGGTGGGAATGGGGGGGATGGGGGGAGAATGGGGGGATGGGAATGGGGAGATGGGGGGATGAATGGGGGGAATGGGGGAGAATGAGGAGGGATGGGGGGAGAATGGGAAGGGATGGGGGAATGGGGGGGATGGGAATGGGGGAGAATGGGGGAGAATGGGGGGATGGGAATGGGGGGGATGGGGGGGATGGAGGGGGGAGAATGGGGGGATGGGAATGAGGAGATGAGGGGGCAGAACAGGG
>NW_026638270.1:0-377 GCF_028554395.1 Pezoporus wallicus
CATTTTGGGGTGAAAACAGCACTTTTAGGGTCATATACTGGGTTATAATGGGTTATAATTGGGTTATAATGGGGTATAATGGCCGTATAAGAGGGTATGATGGGTTGTAATAAGGTTATAATTGGGTATAATGTGTTATAATGGGGTTACAATGGGGTATAATGGGGTTATATTGGGTTATAATGGCCTATAATAGGGTATAATGGGGTTAAAATGGGGTATAATGGGTTATAATGGGGTTACAATGGGGTATAATGGGTAATAATGGGGTTATAATGGGGTATAATGGGTAATAATGGGGTTATAATGGGGTATAATGTGGTTATAATAGGGTACAACGGGGTATAATGGCGGTATAATAGCGTATAATAGATTAA
>NW_026638271.1:0-375 GCF_028554395.1 Pezoporus wallicus
AGGGAAAGCTTGTGCTGTGTCCCTTCAGCACACAAGCAGCTTTGCAACGGGGTCACCATCATTGCAGTCTCTCCTCGGTTTCATACCTAAAAGTCCATTTGAATCCAAATTCTCAGGTGGTCTCTCTCAGCTGCCCAGCAGCACAGTGAGGACAGCACGAACGTTTGGCCTCTGCTCCCACAGCAGAAGAGCCAGGATTGAAAGCTGGTGCTGGACCTGTTCAGCACACAATCCCCTTTACATTGGTGCCTCCATCGTTGCTTTCACTGCTCACTTTCACACAGGAAAAGCATTTGAATGGAATCAGTCCAGAGCCTGCTCTCTGCTGCGCAGCAACACAGTCAGCACAGAATGAACAGTGGACTCTGCTGACAC
>NW_026638272.1:0-3707 GCF_028554395.1 Pezoporus wallicus
GCATGGATGGATAGGAAATTATTGCCAAGAGGATACTAGTGTTGTTTTGCTCTGTTTAGAAAGGAACTTTTCCCCATAAACCTGTGCCTAAAGGGGTTTCAGGAAACATGGAGAGGGGCTTAGGACAGGTGGCTGCAAGAACAGGCCAAGGGGAATGGCTTTAACCTGTCAGAGGGGAGACTGAGGTGAGCTCTTAGGCAGAAGCTCTTCCCTGGGAGGATGCTGAGGCACTGGCACAGGGTGCCCAGAGAAGCTGTGGCTGCCCCATCGCTGGCAGTGTTCAAGGCCAGGTTGGACACAGGGGCTTGGAGCAAGCTGCTCCAGTGGAAGGTGTCCCTGCCCATGGCAGTGGTTGGGGCTGGAGGGGCTTTAAGGTCCCTTTCAACACAAACCAGGCTGGAATTCTATGATCCAGGCCCATGAAATTGTCCTTAATACACAAATATGCCAACAAACTGACCCTCCAACTCACTGGCTTTGGGCATGAGCCATCTCTGTCAAGCAAGGCAGCTGTAGAAGTGAACTTTGTTGTTAACAAAGAAGAAAGTTTCTTTCTTGTTATCCCCAGCTAATTAATCTCTGATGGCTTGTTATGAAGAATGAGGGAAGTCACATCCAAGTCTTCTGAGAAGCTTTTGTGGTGATGAGGAAACTTCCTTGGTAAACCCCAGGAGGTCTTGTTAAAGCTGATGACTCCTGGAAGGGTGCTTGGTCCCCAAGGACCAATTCTTGCTTTGGCAAAGTGAGCAGCATCACTTGTGATGGAAATAGCTGTGATTGCTTGTATTGTGAAAGCCTGGATCTCAGGCCTGCTGGAGGGCTTTCTGTGCCCATGCAAGCTTGGTCCTACTCTCTCTTTAAAGACACATCCCTGTCTTCATGGCATGTGCAGATCATGTGGTTCTTGCTAATGGGTTGCTTTGTCCCTTCCTGCTTTTGACCCCTAATAAAGGGAGCTGTGGAAGCTCATTGCATTTCTCTTCACTTTTCAACCTCCTCAAAGACACCTCATACTTTAAACTTCTTGTCATTATTTGCCTTGGGATGTATTTGCTTGTGTCTCTTAAGCTGTGAGGCAAGTTGTAGTCCACTACATCCATCCTCCATTTCTGACTGGCTTTCATAAATGTGATTTTCCTACCATTATGAATTTGGGATTGGAGAATAAGCATGGGAATGGGGTCACCTGACTCAACATCTAAAATTCATTGCCTCGTTATGTGCCAGTCAGGTCCCATCTAGAATGGATAGAAATAAGAGGATGTTTTATCACATCCTAGGACAGCTGGTGAGGATGGATGTTGTCCAGAGCAGGTCTGAACATCAGAAGGACTTGTACTGTGCACCCTCTCTCCATGGTATATGCATCTCTGAATAGCTTTCTCTGGATTAAACTAATTCCAGTCAGGATGTGAAGGCCTCCTGGAGGTCAAACTGGATAGGCTGCCCCCCTCAAACCTATTTTCCGTTAGTTTTAATCCACAAGACAGCACATAGAGAAAATGGCCTCAAGCTGCGCCAGGGCAGGTTAGATGCAGCTGGGGAACAATTCCTGCCCCAAAGGGTGCTCAGGCATTGGAACAGGCTGCCCAGGGCAGGGCTGCAGGCACCTGCCCTGCAAGTGTTCACACACTGTGGAGACAAGGCCTCAGTGCCATGGGTTATTGGTGGCCTTGGCTGTGCTGGGGAATGGTTGGACTGGATGCGCTTGAAGGGCTTTTCCAACCTGGTTGATCCAATGAGTCTAAAAGGAGCCCAGTTCATGCAGCCTGACCCTAACCTCTGATGGGGATGGAAGCACAGCGAGAGGAGAGAGCTCTTTGTGTGTTTGTGTCTTCAAACTTGAACTCTTGAAACTGCTCTCTTATCAACAAATACTAAAGATACAGAAACACACCTTCACTAAGCATAGATGGAGACACAAAGTTCTGATTTAATTACTCAACTTTTAGTTATCTGAATTTGAAGAAGATGCAATTCCTTCAGATCTCCTAATCCCTCCTCCTGACAGTCTTAAAATATTTTAGTTTTCCTTTCAGTTGCACTAAAACCTCATAGAGGGGGAAAAAATGTAAGATAATTGAAGGACTAAGAAACCGCTTTCTTTGCATGTTTTCCTATGAGTGGTGGCGAAAACTATCATTTTAGTTGCAGGGAAGGAGACAGATGCAGTGAAATGCCCCAGGTCTGGTTCAGTTGCCCTCATATAGAAATGTGGTGCCATTTGCTCTGTCCTGAAGGGCCCAGGTCACTGACTTGCACTTGACATGTACAACATGCAACCTTCAGAAGGGTTGGGTCGTTCTGGAGCAACATCTGAAAGCTCAGTGAGCCCCAGGGGCATCTCCAGGGTGTTAATAGTCAATGTTCAGGCAACTGAACACAAACCCAGATGCCTGTGTGCTTCTTGACATTGGTTTATCCAATCTGATCTGCTCTACCCATGCTCATGTATATGTTTCATTGGGATAATAGTCTAGGACTATGGAATTACGTCTGTGTGGTTCAATACAGCATCATGAAGATATAACTGGGACAGCCCAGGAACAGGCACACGTTACTTCATGACTTCTGGTTGCCCAAGCACGTGGTAAATGCTCCACTCCTGGTAGTGTACATGGCCAGGTTGGACACAGGGACTTGGAGCAAGCTGCTCTAGTGGAAGGTGTCCCTGCCCGTGGCAGGGTGTTGGGACTGGATGATCTTAAGGTACTTTCAAACCCAAAGCACTCTATCATTCTCTGACACATGGAGCTTTAGCTGAGCTACTGATATGGGTGTAAGTAATGAATGTTTAATTCAGATAAAGCACAGTGTGAAGGTGATGTGCAACCAACTCAGCTACTGCTATAATCTCATTTTATAGCAAATATCAGTGGTATATGGGGAGAGGTGGGAAGCAGAGGAAGTCTGTCAGCACAGTGACACCTCATGTCCACCATGAAGCACTTCAGGATCAGGAGAGCTTATGCTCCTGCATGGACTGTGAAAAGTGACGAAGGAAGGCACAAGCAAGACAAGGTCTGTGCGCTTCTTGCTGTGTGCATCATTAGGGACATAACCCCTGGGTTTCTTCTGTTAGGAAGCTGTCTGTCTCTTCATCAGTGTCTTCAGTGCCTCCTTCACCTCCTGGTTCCTCAGGCTGTAGATGAAGGGGTTCATCATGGGAGTCACCACCGTGTAAAGCACAGAGACCACCCTGTCCCTCTCCAGCACATAGGAGGAGCTGGGCCGAGTGTAAATGAAGAGGATGGAAGCATAATAAAGGGTGATGGTGGTGAGGTGGTGGCAGAGGTGGAGAAAGCTTTGCCCTGCCCCTTGCTTGAGCACATCCTCAGGATAACAATTGGGATGGAGACGTAGGACCTGAGGATGAGTGCAGAAGGGAGGATGGTGTTGAAGGTCAGGATGAAGTAGGGGAGGGACTGGGAACTCTATCACATCACAGGAGAGCTTCACCAGTGGAGCAGGTTGCAGAAGAAGTCATTGAGGTTGGAGTCTCAAAAGCTGAGGGTGAACATGTAGCTGGCAATGAGGGTAGTGCTGGCAAAGCCGCTGAGGTAGGAGGTGGCCACCAGTCCTATGCAGAGCTTCTCGGTCATGGCAGAAACATAAAGCAGTGGGTTGGAGATGGCCACGTACCTGTCATAGGCCATCGCTGCCAGCAGGTAGCTCTCGGTGCAGGCCAAGCCACCGGAGACAAAGAA
>NW_026638273.1:0-3801 GCF_028554395.1 Pezoporus wallicus
CCACTACTATCAACTACAACAATGATAAGGGAAAATAACAAGGGAAGAGAATACGATACCACCGGCCAAGAAAACGAGTTCCACCGGGAAGCCCCTGTCCTTCCGGGTAACTCCCAGTTACCCCTCACCTCAGGCATGACGTGCTGTGGTATGGAATACCTCCCCAGCTAGCCCGGGTCAGGCGCCCCGTCCCTGCTTCCTCACAGCTTCCCCTCCTCCCTGGCAGAGCATGAGCCTCACAGAGTCCTTGGTCAGGGTAAACATCACTTAGCAACAACTGAAAACATCGGCTTCACCAACACTGTTCTCAGGCTGGAAGTCAAAACACAGCACTGCACCAGCTACCACAAAGGAAAAAACATGACTGCTACTGCTTAACCCAGGACAGTTATCATCTATTTCATACATTAATAGTGCTACAGTGAGCCTGTCAGTATAATTAGAAGGTCTGAATGTCTTTGGTTCACTAATCTCTGTCATGAGTCTCCTATATCCCATGAGTTCAGATCTATTCCTTGCTTATATCTATATGAATCTTTCTTAAAATGTGGAATTTGAAGTACTGATATTCTAATTTTGAATGAATAGAAATTGTGAACTCTGAAACTAAAAAACTTTGCTATATGAATTGGTGGTTGTATTTGGAAGTAGACATAAGGATATAAAGACTAATATTTATCCCTATAAGCTTTGGTCTTGTATTGTTCTGGGAAGCTGCTTTGTCCTATGAGCTGATCAAAGTTTTAGTGTAATTATTTTCTGTTGCAGATGAACCGACACGTTCCTTGAGTGGTCTCATCTTGAAGAATAATGTAAAAGCACATTTTCACAACTTTCCAAATGGGGTAACTGACTTCATTAAAAGTGAATGTCTGAACAACATTGGCGATTCCTCCCCCTTAATTAGAGCTACTGTAGGTAAGTTGACTCTCATTACTGTCTTCTGCATGCTAAAGATGTTACAGATATGTGAGCTGCGCTAGTGAGAATTATTAAACTCCTAAAACTTTCCTTCTCATAAATGTCACAAATGCACCATGTTTTGATACTGATATTACTCTTCAGTGTGCATATATGAAAGTCACTTATTTTTGCTTCTTGTTCTCTTAAAACTGATTTAGCAATTCAGTTCATATCTCTTGAAATGTGACATAACATAAGTTTACTTGAATCTACTGAAATTCAGCTTGATGCCAATTTTTATACCTAAAAACAGGAACAGGGTAAAGGCCTGACTTCAGAACTGTTTCAGCACTGCACTTGCATCAATTAGGCACTTCCGTTAGCTGATTTCCTCCCTGCCTCCCCATATGAATACCCCGTCAGGGAATCATTATACCATGTGTGACGCACATTAACATAATTATAGAATCATATAATAGAATCATAGAATAATTAGGGTTGGAAAGGACCTGAAGATCATCTAGTTCCAACCCCCCTGCCGTGGGCAGGGACACCTTACGCTAAATCGTATCACCCAAGGCCTCGTCCAGCCTGGTCTTGAACACTGCCAGGGATGGAGCATTCACAACCTCCCTGGGCAACCTATTCCAGTGCCTCACCACCCTAACAGGAAAGAATTTCCTTCTTATATCGAATCTAAACTTCCCCTGTTTAAGTTTGAACCCATTACCCCTTGTCCTATCACTACAGTCTCTAATGAAGAGTCCCTCTCCAGCATCCTTGTAGGCCCCCTTCAGATACTGGAAGGCTGCTATGAGGTCTCCATGCAGCCTTCTCTTCTCCAGGCTGAACAGCCACAACTTCCTCAGCCTGTCTTCATATGGGAGGTGCTCCATTCCCCTGATCATCCTCATGGCCCTTCTCTGGACTTGTTCCAACAGTTCCATGTCCTTTTTCTGTTGAGGACACCAGAACTGCACACAATACTCCAGGTGAGGTCTCACAAGAGCAAAAGGGAAGGATCACCTCCTTTTGATGCAGCCCAGGATACAGTTGGCTTTCTGGGCTGCGAGCGCACACTGCCTGCCCATGTTCATTTTCTCATCGACCAACACCCCCGAGTCCTTCTCCACAGGGCTGCTCTGAATCTCTTCTCTGCCCATCCTGTAGCTGTGCCTGGGATTGCTCCGACCCAGGTGTAGGACCTTGCACTTGCCATGGTTAAACTTCATGAGGTTGGCATCAGCCCACCTCACAAGCGTGAGGAGGTCCCTCTGGATGGCATTCCTTCCCTCCAGGGTATCAACAGAACCACACAGCTTGGTGTCATCGGCAAACTTGCTGAGGGTGCACTCAATCCCACTGTCTGTGTCAGCAACGAAGATGTTAAACAAGACCGGTCCCAACAGTGATCCCTGAGGGATGCCACTCGTTACTGGTCTCCAGCTGGACATTGAGCCATTGACCACAACTTTTTGCGTACGGCCATCCAGCCAGTTCTTTATCCACCAAGTGGTCCATCCATCAAATTGATGTCTCTTCAACTTAGAGACATGGATGTCATGCGGGACAGTGTTGAATGCTTTACACAAGTCCAGGTAGATGACATCAACTGCTCTACCCCTGTCCATCAGTTCTGTAGCCCCATCATAGAAGGCCACCAAATTGGTCAGGCAGGATTTCCCCTTAGTGAAGCTATGCTGACTGTCACCAAGCACCTTGTTGATTTTCATGTGCCTTAGCATGCCATCCAGGAGAATCTGCTCCAAGATTTTGCCAGGCACAGAGGTGAGACTGACTGGTCTGTAATTCCCAAGGTCATCCATTTTCCTCTTCTTGAAAATGGGGGTTATATTTCCCTTTTTCTAGTCGTTGGGAACTTCACATGACTGCCATGATTTCTCAAATATGATGGCCAGCGGCTTCGCAACTTCATTTGCCAGCTCCTTTAGTACCCGCAGACTTGTGCGCATTCAGATTTTTAAGATGGCCTCGAACCAGTTCCTCTCCTACAGTGGGCGCAAGGTCTTCATTCTCACAGTCCCTGCATCTGCCTTCCAAGACTTGGGTGGTTTGGTCAGAGCCTTTTCCAGTGAAGACCGAGGCAAAGAAGTCATTCAGAACCTCAGCCTTCTCCAAATCCTGCGTAGCCAGTTCTCCCGAGAGCTTCCTGAGGGGGCCTACATTCTCCCTAGTCTGTTTTTTATTTGCTATGTACTTGTAGAATCCCTTCCTGTTATCCTTAATACCTCTAGCTAAGTTTAATTCTAACTGGGCCTTAGCTTTCCTAACCTGGTCCCTAGCTTCCAGGACAACATCCCTGTACTCTTCCCAGGCCACCTGTCCTTGCTTCCACTTTTTATAAGCCTCTTTTTTCTTTTGAATTTTCCTCAGCAGCTCCTTATCCATCCAAGGGGGTCTCCTGGCCCTCCTGCTGCACTTCCTTCTGGTTGGGATGCAACACTCCTGAGCTTGTAGCAGGTGATTCTTGAATATCAACCAACAGTCTTGGGCCCCCCTGCCCTCTAGGGCTATATCCCATGGAACCTTCCTAAGCAGGTTCCTGAAGAGGCCAAAGTCCAGGGCAGTGAGCTTGCTGCACACTCTTCTCACTGTCCTGAAGATCTCAAATTCTAGCATCTCATGATCGCTGCATCCAAGGCTGCCCTGGAGAGTCTCATTTCCAACAAGCCCTTCCCTGTTGGTGAGCACAAGGTCAAGCCTGGCACCTCTCCTTGTCCGCTCCTCTATTACTTGCAGAAGGAAATTGTCTTCTACACAATGGAGGAACCTCCTGGATTGCTTGTGCTGGGCCATACCATCCTTCTAACCGATGTCAGGGTGGTTGAAGTCGCCCATGAGAACAAGGGCCTGTGAGTGTGAGGCTTTTCCCATCTG
>NW_026638274.1:0-37501 GCF_028554395.1 Pezoporus wallicus
CGCAGCATCCTGCTTCCCTGCAGACGTACATCGGGAACGTGGTGATCTCGGTGAACCCCTACCAGCCCCTGCCCATCTACACCCCCGAGAAGGTGCAGGAGTACCACAACTGCAACTTCTTCGCTGTGAAGCCCCACATGTGAGCGCGGGGGAGCCCCTCGGTCTCCATAGACCCTGCCCGAGGCTTTGGGGTCCGAGGGAGCGGGCTCACAGCCATACAACGGGGGGCTTTTGGTGTCCCCTTCTAACCCTCCTCACCCGCAGCTATGCCATTGCCGATGATGCCTATCGCTCGCTGCGGGACCGCGACAGGGACCAGTGCATCCTCATCACTGGGGAGAGCGGGGCTGGCAAGACGGGTAGGGGCAGGGGTGCCGCTGGGTGCTCATAGGGGTGCTGCGGGATGGGTGGGCACGGCCCCGCTACCCACGGCCCCTCACTCGCAGAGGCCAGCAAGCTGGTGATGTCCTACGTGGCAGCGGTGTGCAGCAAAGGGGAGGAGGTGGACAAGGTGAAGGAGCAGCTCCTGCAGTCCAACCCCGTGCTGGAGGGTAAGCATCCTGCATCCCACACCCTGCATCCATCCCAGCCCCCCTGGACCACGCTGTAACCCCAGGTGTCCCCACCCTGCAGCCTTTGGGAACGCCAAGACCATCCGTAACGACAACTCGTCCCGCTTTGTGAGTGCCCGGGATGCTGGAGCTGTGTCCTGGTGGGGCTGGAGGCACAGCAGGGGATGGGGATGTGGATGTGGGGAGGGGATCCCCTTACCCTGACCCCAGCCCCATCCCTCAGGGCAAATACATGGATGTGGAGTTCGACTTCAAGGGGGAACCCCTGGGAGGGGTCATCAGTAACTGTGAGTAGCGACCGCCCATCCTTGGGGGGGGGGGGTCCCCACGCATCGCACAGCCCATGAGCACTGCCCCTGCCCACAGACCTGCTGGAGAAATCCCGCATCGTGCGGCACGTCAAGGGCGAGAGGAACTTCCACATCTTCTACCAGCTCCTGGCCGGGGGCTCGGCGCAGCTGCTCCGTAGGTCCCAGCCCCGTAGCACAGGGTCCAAGGGGGATTCCATGGCAGGCTGTGGCTGAGCCGCCTCCTTGTCCCCGCTCCAGAGCAGCTGAGGCTCCGCCAGGACTGCCAGCACTACCCCTACCTGAGGGGGGAGAGCTGCAGCCTGCCCGGTGTGGATGATGCAGCCAACTTCCGCGCCGTGCAGGTACCACTGGGACCAGGAAGCTGGGACCCCCCCCCCCCAAAACATCCACCCCATCCTGCTGAGCTGCCCGTGTCTGTCCCCAGGATGCCATGAGCGTCATCGGCTTCTCGCCCACCGAGGTGACGGAGCTGCTGCAGGTGACGGCCGTGGTCCTCAAGCTGGGTAACGTGGAGCTGAGCGGCAGCTACCAGGCCAGCGGGATGGAGGCGTGCAGCATCGCTGAGCCGCAGGGTAGGGGTGCCGATGGGACCGCTGCGGGGACCCCCTCTCGTCCCCCTGCTCCGCAGCCCTGTCACCGCTGCATCCCGCACACACACAGAGCTGCAGGAGATCGGCGAGCTCATCGGGCTGGACCCCGGCACGCTGGAGCAGGCGCTGTGCTCCCGCACGGTGAAGGCGCGGGATGAGACGGTGCTCACCACGCTCAGCGTGCCCCAGGTGAGTGCCCCCCATTGCAGCACCCAGCGACCCCAGGAGCGGCCACAGGAACCCCCGCTTCGCCCTCTCCATAGGGGTACTACGGCCGGGATGCGCTGGCCAAGAACATCTACAGCCGCCTCTTCGACTGGCTGGTGACCCGCATCAACACCAGCATCCAGGTGAGTGCCCGGGGGGACAGGCACCGGCTCCCCCATCCCGGATGGGGCCCTGGACCCCCTCAGCACCCCGCTGTGTCCCCAGGTGAAGCCAGGCAAGCAGAGGAAGGTGATGGGCGTCCTGGATATCTACGGCTTTGAGATCTTCCAGGTGAGGGCAGGGTCCCCCCGGCCCCATTCTGCAGCGCCGTGGGTATGGGCATGACCGAGCAGGACCCCTCTTCCATAGGATAATGGCTTTGAGCAGTTCATCATCAACTACTGCAATGAGAAGCTGCAGCAGATCTTCATCCTGCTGACCCTGAAGGAGGAGCAGGAGGAATACGTCCGAGAGGTACCCCCAGCGGGCGCTGGCCGGGCAGGATGCGGCCCCTCTGTCTATGGGTGCCAGAGGATGGCCCCATAGAGCCTCGGCCCCCCAGCGATGGGGAAGTGCCGGAGCCGTCTCCGGAGCACGTCGCTCCCTCGCCCCGCTCCCTGCCGGGAGCACATTCAATAGCAGGAAGGCAGGGAGGGATTCGGGATCCCTGTCCCCGTGGCCGGACATCCGGTTCCTGCCCCACATCAGCTGGGGGGTGTCCGTGGGGCAGGCTCCGGGGGTCCATGCGCGTCGCTGTCTGCTCCCAGGGTATCCAGTGGACCCCGGTGGAGTTCTTTGACAACAGCATCATCTGCAACCTGATTGAGAACGTGAGCGGCACCCAGTGCTGGGGTCCTGGGTCAGGGTGCTGGCTCCCCCCCATCACATTGTTTTGGGTGACACCATCCATCCTGGTGCAGAGCAAGAGCGGGATCCTGGCCATGCTGGATGAGGAGTGCCTGCGGCCCGGCGTGGTCAACGAGGACACCTTCCTCACCAAGCTGAACCTCCTCTTCGCCACCCACAAGCACTACGAGAGCAAGGAGACCCAGAACGCCCGGCGCGTCATGGACACCAGCCTGCCGCCGCAGTGCTTCCGCATCCATCACTACGCCGGCAAGGTCCGTGGGGTGAGCTGGGAAGGGGCGCAGAGACACGGATCCGTCACTGCTGAGCGCTGAGCCCGCTCCCTCCTGTAGGTCACCTACAACGTGACGGGCTTCATAGAGAAGAACAACGACCTCCTCTTCCGCGACCTCTCGCAGGCCATGTGGGCTGCCCGGCACCCGCTGCTGCGCTCCCTCTTCCCCGAGGGGGACCCCCAGAAAGCCTCCCTTAAGCTGCCCCCCACCGCAGGCTCCCAGTTCAAGGCCTCGGTGGCGATGCTCATGAAGAATCTCTACTCCAAGAACCCCAACTACATCAGGTACCAGCCCCATGGGGAGAGAACCAAGGCTCCGGCACCCTCAGGAACAGCCTCCTCCCATCACTGCCCTCCTCAGGTGCATCAAACCCAACGAGACCAAAGCAGCCATGCTCTTCACGCCGGAGCTGGTGCTGGCGCAGGTCCGGTACCTGGGGCTGATGGAGAACGTGCTGGTGCGGCGCGCGGGCTACGCCTTCCGGCAGCTCTACGGCTCCTTCCTGGAGCGCTACAAGATGCTCGGCTCCCGGACCTGGCCCCGCTGGGCCGGTACTGACAGGTAATGGGGATGGATGAGGCAGCGGACGGTGACCCCATATCCCTGATGCTGAGCAGCCTTCGTGTCCCTCCGCTGCAGGGCAGGGGCTGAGGCTCTGCTGCAGGAGCTGGCGTTCCCCCCCGAGGAGCTGGCGTTTGGCCACACCAAGATCTTCATCCGCTCCCCACGCACCGTGAGTCTGGGGGCACGGGTGGGTGCCAGCCCCGTGGGTCCCATTGCCACGCTGGGGGGCCCTGCTCAGTGCCCTGGTCGTCCCCAGCTCTTTGACCTGGAGCGGCGGCGCCAGGAGCGCGTGGTCCAGCTCGCCACCCTCATCCAGAAGATGATCCGGGGCTGGCGCTGCCGGACCCGGTACCAACTGATGCGCAAGAGCCAGATCATCCTCTCCGCCTGGTTCCGGGGCCATGCGGTGAGGATGGAGCAAGGGAGGGGGGGGGACACTGGTCCTTGACCCCCCTTGGGCTCACCCCACCTCTCCCACGGCAGCAAAAGAACAAGTACAAGCAGATGAAGAGGTCGGCGCTGGTGATCCAGGCTTACGTGCGGGGCTGGAAGGTGAGGGATGAGCACCCCAGGGCCACCAGGTCTCCCAGTGCAGGCAGCGGGCTGGGAACCACCATGCAGCCCGTGGTGGGACCGGACTCATCTCCTCTCCCTGTCTTCCATCCTTCTCCCTCCTTCTCTCTTGCTCCCTATCTGTGTTGGTGCCCCCCGCTCCCCGGGCCCCCCGGGCTCTCCCCCCACAGTCTCGCCGGCTCCTGCGGGAGCTGAAGCGGCAGCAGCATCGCCACGCAGCCGCCGCCACCATCGCCGCTTACTGGAGGGGGTACCAGGTAACGCGCCCGCTGCATCCCTCCTGCCTGCCTGCCTGCCTGCCTGTCTGTCTGCACCCCCTTGTTCTCTCCACTGGGGACGGAGGGGAGGGATACCCGCATCCCGTAGGGGTTGCCGTGGTGATGCCCCATGTCCCCATCACTGACGGGTGGCTCTGCAGGTCCGCAGGGCGTACAGGAGGTATTTCCGTGCTGAGGCCAGCACCCGCTTGGCCAACTTCATCTATCGGCAGCTGGTGAGTGGGGCCCTGGGGGCATGGAACCCCCCTGCTCCTACCATGGGGCTGCACCAGGGACCCTCCCAACCCCGTTCGTCCCCCCCCCCCCCCCAGGTCCAGAAGTTCCTGATGGAGCTCAGCAGGAACCTGCCCCCGCTGGCAGTGATGGACCGGACCTGGCCCCCGGCGCCATACAAGTTCCTGGCCGCTGCCAACCAGGAGCTGAGGAGCATCTTCTACCGCTGGAAGGTGGGAGACGGGGACACGGAGGGGGGCTCCCTTTGGGCCCTCGTGTCGTTGCCATCGTCCTTCACCCCCTGCCTCGGCAGTGCAAGAAGTACCGGGAGGAGCTGCCTCCGCAGCGCAAGGCCCTGCTGCAGACCAAGCTCTGCGCCAGCGAGCTCTTCAAGGACAAGAAGATGCTGTACCCCAAAAGGTGCTGGGATGTGGGGGGGGGGGCTGGTAGGGAGGGGGTGATGGGGCAGCACCGTGCTCACTGCCTGTACCCGTCCCCCCCCAGCCTGCAGCAGCCCTTCCACGGCAAATACCTGGACCTGACACAGAACCCCAAGTACCAGAAGCTCCACGCCGTGGCCAAGGACAAGCTGGTGATGGCCGACACCGTGAGGAAGGTGAACAGAGCCAACGGCAAGGTGAGGCCCCAGCCCTATGGCACCAGGAGGACGCACGGGGCCACGCTGACCCCCCCCCCCCTTCCATCACCACCACCACCACCCCGGTACCCACAGGCGGTGCCGCGCCTGCTGCTGCTCACCACCGAGCACCTCATCCTGGCTGAGCCCAAGGCCGCCCAGCCCAAGACCGTGCTGAGCCTGGGGGACATCCGCAGCGTCTCCGTCACCCGCTTCTCCGACGGCTTCTTGGTGCTGCACCTCAAAGAGGTACCCAGGGAATGGGGCATCCCATGGGGGGGTCCCTGGCACAACTGAACCCCCCCTTTCCTCCTCCCCAGACCTGCACAGGGGCAGCCAAAGGCGACTTCTTGCTTGTCAGTGACCACCTCATCGAGCTCGTCACCCGCCTGCACCAGACCCTCATGGACACCAGTGCCCAGGCCCTGGTCCTGCACATCACGGACCAGTATGGCCAGGGAGGGGATAAAGGGGGGGGGGGAATTAAGGGGCGGGGCTAAAGGGGGTGTGGCAGGGCGGTGGCCACGCTGGGGCATCAGCAGGACGGTCCTGAATGGCTGCAGCCCGTGAGCGGTGGGTGTAATGAAGGCAGCTGATTGGGCAGGGGTTGGGGTGGGGCTGGGAGTGTCCCCCCTTCATCCCGTTCCCCCCCCCAGCATCTTCCCCATCCCTTTATGCCCCCCCCTATTCCTTTATTATTCCCCTCCATTTCTTTATAATCCCCCCATCCCTTTATGATACCCCCGTTCCTTTATGATCTCCCCATCCCTTTATGATCCCCTATCCCTTTATGATCCCCCATCTCTTTATGATCCCCCCATCCCTTCATGATCCCCCCATCCCTTCATGATCCCCCCATCCCTTTATGATCCCCCATTCCTTTATGATCCCCCATCTCTTTATGATCCCCCCATCCCTTTATGATCCCCCATTCCTTTATGATCCCCCATCTCTTTATGATCCCCCCATCCCTTTATGATCCCCCCATCCCTTTATGATCCCCCATCTCTTTATGATCCCCCCATCTCTTTATGATCCCCCCATCCCTTTATGATCCCCCATTCCTTTATGATCTCCCCATCCCTTTATGATCCCCTATCCCTTTATGATCCCCCATCTCTTTATGATCCCCCCATCCCTTTATGATCCCCCCATCCCTTCATGATCCCCCCATCCCTTTATGACCTGCCCCCCCCAGGTTCTCCACCCGCTCCCAGAAGGGCGACGTGGCCATCACCGTGGTGGAGTCGGCCAAGGCAGGCACCAACGGCCCCGTCTGCAAGAAGCGGGGCAGCCACAGGATGGAGGTGCTGGTCCACTGATGGGGACCCCCCGCTCACCCCCTGCCAGGACCCCCCCCATCCCCTGTGTGTCCTCCTGCACCCAGGAGATGCTGCACCCCCATTAAAGGGATGCTGTGGTGTCGGTGTCGCAGTGTCCGTCCCCCCCCGTTACAGGCGCAGCAGGGACACCCACGGTGGTGTAGGTGTAGATGGGGGGGTGTTGTTCAGAGCAGAGGATGGAGCCCCCCCCCGCTGCCTGATTGCGGCCGGCTCCCGGCTCGGCGGTGATTGGAAAGGCCCCAAATTGCAGCCACTTTTCCCATTAAGTGGAAGCAGCTCGCTCTGCCGCAGAGGCAATTTCGGGGTGGCCGCGGGTGGTTGGCACGTGAGGTCCTCGCCTCCCCGTCCCCATCTCCATCCCCATGCTCAGCATCCCCAGCCCTGCTGCGGGAGCCCCCCTTGACTCCATGCAGGGGGCTCCCCACTGCTGCCTTTGGGAGCCGCTGCTGCACCCCGTGTCCTGCAGCCCACCCGGAGCGGGGTCCCCACACCGCAGCCACCCCCCTCCGCTCGCTGCCTTTTCTCTCCTGCTCTCATCGTGCTCTCAGGGAGGGTTTTGTTCCCCGTCCCCACACGTCACCCGCGTTACCTTTGGGAGCTGCCACGTCCCCATCACATCAGCATCAGCACCAGCTCCCCGGTGGGCCCTGGAGCATCGCTGTGCTGCGTCGTGCATGGGGATGGGGATGGGGATGGGGGGGACCACACATGTGTGACAACGCGTGCCAGGGCACTCGGGCAGCACGCGGAGGGGCATGTGCTTGTGTGTGGGGTGCGGTGTGGGGGGGGGACGACTTGACGGCAGGGATGTGCCCTGGCTCTGAGGGCTTCCCCCTCCTCTTCCCTGCATCACGTCCCGGCGCAGGGCCCCTCCTGCTTGTGCACGGAGAGGGGTGAAAGCCATAAAGGACCCCGGGGGCACGGCAGCTGCTGGCGGCTGCACGGCGCTTGGCACCGCTCGGGGAGGTGTTATTCATTAATTAGGCCGGCTCTGGCCAGGCTCCCGTTTAATTAACGTCCCCAGCACTGCAGATGCTGCCCTGCCCCGGGCTGCGCTGCCTCGTGAGCCACCGCTGCCGGGCCACCGGGGCTGCCTGTTGCTGGGGCTGATGGTGGCAGCTTCACTTTGCTGGCCTGGGTTCCCCTTCCCTCCGCTTCCCCCCAGCTCTCTGCAATAGGGCTGATGAAGGCAGGGCAGGGGCTGATGAAGGCAATAGGGCTGATGAAGGCAGGGCAGGGGGCTGATGAAGGCAATAGGGCTGATGAAGGCAGGGCAGGGGGCTGATGAAGGCAATAGGGCTGATGAAGGCAGGGCAGGGGCTGATGAAGGCAATAGGGATGATGAAGGCAGGGCAGGGGCTGATGAAGGCAATAGGGCTGATGAGGGCAGGGCAGGGGCTGATGAAGGCAATAGGGCTGATGAAGGCAGGGCAGGGGCTGATGAAGGCAATAGGGCTGATGAAGGCAGGGCAGGGGCTGATGAAGGCAATAGGGATGATGAAGGCAGGGCAGGGATGGAGGGCTCACGATATAGGACCGGGATGTGGAGGGTGGGGGTCAGGATGCCCAACCAAGCTGGGGCTCCCAGGAGGCTGAATCGACCCCAAGCGGGGGACCGAGGGGTCTGGGGGCTCTGTGTGTGGCTGCGAAGCCCCGGGCACCGCGTCCCCGCCGTGTGCGTCCCCTCCATGAGCATCCCCACACGTGCCGGCAGCCACACGGTGCTCGGTGAGCGCGTTCCCCCCCGTGCCTGCGGCACAAGGAGGGGCCGGGGGCTGCGTGGGCCCGGTGCTGGCCCCTGCCGTGTCACAGCGTGACTCCGCTCCGGTACCGGGTGCTGCCGGTGACACCGTGTGGGCGAGGAGCTGCAGGCTGGGGGGTGCCACCCCCCTCCCGGCCCCCATTGGCAGCTCTCCTCTCGCCCACCCGTGACGTGCCATGGGCAGAGCCCCCTATTTAGCCCCGCACCGCAGCCCGCACCCCGGTTCTTCACCTCCCGGCAGCAGCAAGCACCGAGGCTTGCTCAGCCCCCGGCTCCGCACCCGAGGGCTCAGCAGGTCTGTGCCCTGCGGCACCCGGGGGTCCTGGGGGGCTGCAGCGCCCCATCCTCACCCCGCTGGGAGGAGGAGGGTGGTGGTGAAGGCACCGGGGAGGAGATAGGGGGTGAAGATGCTGCTTGAATTAGGCTTGGGGAGGGCTGGGTTGGCAAGGATGCGTGTGCCAGTGTGTGTGCCAACGTGTGTGCCAATGTGTATCAGTGTATACCAGTGTGTGTGCCAGTGTGTGTGCTAATGTGTGTGCCAACGTGTGTGCCAATGTGTGTCAGTGTATACCAGTGTGTGTGCCAGTGTGTGTGCCAATGTGTGTCAGTGTATACCAGTGTGTGTGCCAATGTGTGTGCCAACGTGTGTGCCAATGTGTGTCAGTGTGTGCCAGTGTGTGTGCCAATGTGTGTGCTAATGTGTGTGCCAATGTGTGTGCCAATGTGTGCCAATGTGTGTGCCAGTGTGCCAGTGTGTGTGCCAGTGTGTGTGCCAATGTGTGTCAGTGTATCCCAATGTGTGTGCCAATGTGTGTGCCAATGTGTGTGCCAATGTGTGTGCCAATGTGTGTCAGTGTATCCCAATGTGTGTGCCAATGTGTGCCAATGTGTGTACCAGTGTGTGCCAGTGTATCCCAGTGTGTGTGCCAATGTGTGTCAGTGTGTGTGCCAGTGTGTGTGCCAGTGTGTGTGCCAATGTGTGTCAGTGTATCCCAATGTGTGTGCCAATGTGTGCCAATGTGTGTACCAGTGTGTGCCAGTGTATCCCAGTGTGTGTGCCAGTGTATCCCAGTGTGTGTGCCAGTGTGTGTGCCAGTGTGTGTGCCAATGTGTGTCAGTGTATCCCAATGTGTGTGCCAATGTGTGCCAATGTGTGTACCAGTGTGTGCCAGTGTATCCCAGTGTGTGTGCCAATGTGTGCCAATGTGTGTCAGTGTATCCCAATGTGTGTGCCAGTGTGTGCCAATGTGTGTGCCAATGTGTGTGCCAATGTGTGCCAATGTGTGCCAATGTGTGTGCCAGTGTGTGTCAGTGTATCCCAATGTGTGTGCCAGTGTGTGCCAATGTGTGTGCCAATGTGTGCCAGGGGACACGCGTGTGTGCACTCCTCCAGGTGGATGTGCAGGACTGAGCCTGAGCTGGTGTTTGCACGGTCCGGCTGCTGTGGGAGTGCACGAAGGGGGCACCACGGGCACGGGAACCCCCGTGTCCCTCCGTGATGCACCCCCATAACGTGCTCCACACCCCTGAGAGGCCCCCCCGGGGCAGCCCCTCCCGAGGGCGCGATTCCCCCCCCCGTTTCCCAGCGCTTATCCCGGTCCCGGACTCGCCCCGGGCCGCCCCGCAGAGGGGGCTCTGGCTCGGGGGGGACCCCGGGCCCCTCCGCTCCGCCGCTGACCGCCCCCCCCAGGGCCCCCCCGGACGATGAGGACCCGCCCGGTGCTGACGGCGCTGCTCGTCCTGGCGCTGCCGCTTGCCCTCGCCCGCCGCCCCCCCGCCGCCGCCCCGCCGGGCCCCGCACAGGTAGCGCCGTCGGGGGGAAAAAGCGCCAGGGGGAGCCCCGGTTTCCCGCACTCCGCTTTAACCCATTTCCCCCCCGCTCACCCGCTTCGCTTCCCGCAGGGGATGCCCGACCCGGATCCGGTGCCCCGGAGAGCCCGCGGGAGCACCGGGCCCGTCTATGCCGCCCTGCTGCAGCTGCTGCGGGAGGAGGACGCCGGTGAGCGCCGGAGGGGAGGGAGGTCGGGGGTCGGTCCCTCCGGTCCTTCCCGGCCTCTCTCACCCGCTTCGGTCTCTTGCAGGTCCCCCCGCGGCCGCGGCTCTGCAGAAGCGTAAGTCCCGGCCGGTGCCGGTGCCGGTGGCGGCGCCGCAGCCGGGCCCCGCGGCGCTGACGGCGGCTCTCTCCGCAGGGGACATGCACGACTTCTTCGTGGGGCTCATGGGCAAGCGGGCGGCGGAGCCCGGGCGGCCGGCGCGGGGGGGGGACAGCGGCGGCCGGTGCCCACGGTGCTCCCCGGCGTGACCGCGGGCAGAGCCGGGGATGGCGGGGGGGGGGAGCCTGGACGGGGCCCTGCGCTGTGTCCCGGTGCGGGCACCGGCACCGGTCGCGCCGCAGCTCACGGAGCCGTCGGGCCACGCACCCGTGTACGAGCGAGCACCCCCGGTGTCCGGAGCCCTCGAACAAACACCCGTGCCCGTGCGGGGCGGTCTCTGTGTCTTGGCTGCGCCGCGCTGGGACCCACGGGGGTGGTGGTGGGGCAGGGGCGGGGGGGGGCGGGGGGATGGTGATGAACGAACCCACGGGGATGGGGCGGCGGGAGCCGTCCGCGACCCCCGGTAACCGGAGCGGTGCCCGCCCCGCGCAGCGTCCTCCGAGCCGCACAGGGGAGCTGTGTCCCCGCCGCACGCAGGGCGGACGGAAGCGGCTCCGGCGGCGGCCCGGGGCGGGTCGGCGCCTTTGTGTGAGCCGAGCCGGGATGGTGCGGGGCAGCGGCCGGGTAAGGACCCCGCCGGCCCCCGCCGCGACGCCCCCCCCACCTCGGGCCTCCCGTTACCCCCCCCTCGGGGCCCTTCTGCTGCCCCCCCCCTCCCCATCCTCGTGGGGCACCGCATCCCCGGGGTCCCCCGTTCCCCCCCTCCCGCGGTCCCCGGTTCCCTCCGCGTCGCTCCCGTTCTCGCCGCGTTATCCGGACCCCCCCGCGGGCAGCGGAGCTTCTCTGCCCGCTCCCGGCTTCCCCCCCCCACCCTGTTCCCGTCTCCATCCCGACCCGGGGATGCCCCCACGCTGCCCAAGTGCCGCGTTTCCTCTGCGGAGCCTTCCTCGGCCATCCTCGTCCTCCTTTGCCTCCATCCCTCGTGCTCCGGGGGGGGGGGGGCCCGGCCCGGCCTCGGCTCCTCTTTGCCTCTTCCTGAGCGCAGGATAAAGCCCAGACCCCAAAGCCCCACTTCTGGGGTCGCAGGGAGGGAAAGGTGCGGGGTTGGGGATGCAGGGCCTGGGGCCCGCTGTGTGCGCTGGGGACAAAGCTGGAAGGAGGAGCTCGGGTGGGGATTGCCGGTGCCGTGGGGCAGGCAGCCGGGGGGTGCTGCACCGAGAGAGGGGCCACGCAGGGGAGCTGGTGTGGAGGGGGGCATTCCCACCTGGAAGCCTGCTGCGGGGGTCCGGGAGTGATGCGGAGCAAAGGGATGAAGGGGCTGGGGGTGAAGCCAGCCAGCGAGCAGAGCCTGGATGTGTTACCCTGGCTCGGGCAGGGGGGGAATGCATGGAACAGGCACCACCTGGGGCTGGGGTCCTCTGTCCATGCCCAGGTACAGGTGGGAACCTGAGGCTGTTGCTGGCACAGCCGGTGGCGGTTTGCTTTGTCCCTTCGCTCCCAGAGCTGGCTTTTGAGGTCCCACGATGGGTTTTGGTCCATCTCCCTCTAAGCGGCTCCACTGCTGCTTCCGTTGCTCCTGGGGAAGGTGGGAGATCCGAGGCCTGACGGCGGTGATGTTCTTTAGTTCCCATTCTGTGTCTCCCTTTCTCCAGAGCCCCTTGCCCTGCCAGTCTCTGGGTGCCGAGCACCTCCTGCTCACGCAGCTGCTGAATGCGTGAAGAAGAAGCTGAGCCAGGAGAAGGGCTCTTAAGCAGCTAAGATGGGCATGAGGATCAAGCTGCACAGCACCAATCACCCCAACAACCTGCTGAAGGAACTCAACAAGTGCAGGCTCTCCGAGACCATGTGCGACGTTACCATCCTGGTGGGCACCCGCTCCTTCGCTGCCCATAAAGCCGTCCTGGCTTGCGCTGCAGGTTACTTCCAGAACCTCTTCCTGAACACGGGGCTGGATGCCACCAGGACCTACGTGGTGGACTTCATCACCCCGGCCAACTTCGAGAAGATCCTCAGCTTCGTGTACACCTCCGAGCTCTTCACGGACCTCATCAATGTGGGCGTCATCTACGAGGTGGCAGAGAGGCTGGGCATGGAGGACCTGCTCAAGGCTTGTCACTCCACCTTCCCCGACCTGGAGAGCTCAGCCATCACGAAGCAGCCCTCGCTGTCCGTGAGCGCAGGGCGGTCGGGGCCCCTGAGCAGCACCTCCTCGGAGCAGAGCCATTCCTTGGCCGACATCCGGAGCAGTGGGGAGCATTTCGGCCCGGAAAGGAATTACGTCTTGCACGGGGAAGCGGCCGGCGGCTACAAAGAGGATGAGAGGACAACGGCGAGTGAAAGAAGCCAGACTCTTCCCCTAATGCACCCGCAGCAGCCTCCCAGGGTGGGACAGGAACCGGAGCAAGGGCAGTTTGCTCTTGCCACGAGCATGGTGCCCCAGCCCGGGAGCATGGTGGTGCAGAGGACCGCCAGCTCCTGTCAGCAGTATAAGATCCAGAGCAACGGGGACTACAGCAAGGACAGCTTCTTCACTGCTGATCCTTCCCTGGACGTGTCCACGGGGAGCAACTCGTGTCCCAGCAACAGCGACCACTCCAAGGAGCAGGGCTTTGGGCAGATGGATGAGCTGCAGCTGGAGGACTTGGCCGAGGACGAGCTGCATTTCGAGGATGCCAGCGAAGAGCTGGCCCCGTCGGAGATCATTGAGCTGAGCGACGACAGCGAGGAGGAGCTGGCCTTCGAGAGCGACAGCAGGGACAGCAAGGCCATGCCCTGCCAGGTGTGCAAGAAGGTCCTGGAGCCCAACATCCAGCTCATCCGCCAGCACGCCCGAGACCACGTCGACCTCCTCACGGGCAACTGCAAGGTCTGCGAGACCCACTTCAAGGACCGCAACTCCAGGGTCACGCACGTCCTGTCCCACATCGGCATCTTCCTCTTCTCCTGCGACATGTGCGAGACCAAGTTCTTCACGCAGTGGCAGCTGACCCTGCACCGACGGGAGGGGGTCTTCGACAACAACGTCGTCGTCCACCCCAGCGACCCGCTCCCCGTGAAGGGCCCCGTGTTCGGGGCCGCCGCGGGCTCGGAGCTCTCGTGCGCTGCGTGCGGGAAGCCTTTGGCCAAGGATTTCCACTCCGTCCGCAACCACATCCTGGAGCACGTGAACTTGAGGAGCCAAACGTGCGGCGTGTGCGACCAGAGGCACCTCAGCCTCTGCAGCCTCCTGTGGCACGGCCTGGCCCACTTGGGCATCTTGGTCTTCTCGTGCTCCGTCTGCGCCAGCAGCTTCGTGGACCGGCACCTCCTGGAGAAGCACTTGGTCGTGCACCAGGGCGCGGAGGAGGCTCTGTTCCGCTGCCACTTCTGCGGGCAGAGCTTCAAGCTGGAAGCTGCCTATCGCTACCACGTCAGCCAGCACAAGTGCGGGAGCAGCCCGGACCTGCGCCCGGGCTTCGGCGAGCGCCTCCAGCACCAGAGCCTGCCGAAGAGGAAGGTGCCGGAGGAGTTCCTGAGCGAAGAGCTGGTGCTGCGCAGCCAGCCGGGCAACAGCAAGTACAGCTGCAAGGTGTGCGGGAAGAGGTTTGCCCACACCAGCGAGTTCAACTACCACCGGCGCATCCACACCGGCGAGAAGCCCTACCAGTGCAAAGTGTGCCACAAGTTCTTCCGCGGGCGCTCCACCATCAAGTGCCACCTGCGGACGCACTCGGGGGCCCTCATGTACCGCTGCACGGTGTGCGGGCACTACAGCTCCACGCTCAACCTCATGAGCAAGCACATAGGGGTGCACAAGGGCAGCCTCCCCCCGGACTTCACCATCGAGCAGACTTTCATGTACATCATCCATTCCAAAGAGGCCGAGAAAAACGCCGAGAGCTGATGGCGCGAGGCAGGGCCGGGCCAGCGAAGCGGCTGGGAGAGACTGGCGCTGAGTTTGTTCCGTGCTCAGGAGCCTCCTTTTTCTTTCGCTCTTTCTTTTTGTTCTCTTGGTTTTGGGCCTTTGTAGCGAGTGCTGGCGTTGTCCGAGTGAGCAGCCCGGGAGCCGCGGGCCCGGGCCGAGCAGTCCCTCGTGGTTACTTACCTCTGGTCCCGTAGAGGCCCTCGAGTCCTGTGTTTTTAGCGTTTACTCACTAGGTTTGGGACTCTAGATGCTTTCCTTCGGAAACCTCGTAGCCCTCTCGGCTAGGCTTCACCCTCCCCTCGAGCTCGTCCACAAATCGATGCTGCTAAGACTTTTCACACCTTGACCTCAAGCGAGAGAGGGACAGAGCCCGAGCAGGATGGTGCTGGGCTCCGAGAGGAGGCGAAGAAAGAAGCGGAAATAGACTCGTGCTGGGCATCCCTGGGGTTCTGCTGCTGCGGCGAGGAGAGGAGAGGAGCAGCGTCCACGTCGCAGCATCACGGGGGTCCGGAGCGAGCGGGCGCGCGCCAAGAGGAGGGGTTCCTGGTGGGAAGCCCCCCGGGATGGTGACCGTGGTGAGCACCCCGTCCCTGGAGGAGGAGCTGGAGGGGGGACTGCCCCCCTCTGAAGCCCTGGGTGGAAGGAAGGAGGCGGCAGCAGCAGCAGAGGGAGCGCTGCAGGGGAGGGAGCAGGCTGGGGCTGTGGGATCCAGGTGCGACGTCAAAGAACCATGGAATGCTTTGGGTTGGAAGGGACCTCAAAGCTCCTCCAGCTCCATCCCCTGCCGCGGGCAGGGACCGCTTCCACTGGAGCAGCTTGCTCCAACCTGCCCTTGAGCCCTGCCAGCCATGGGGCAGCCGCAGCTCCTCTGCTCTGCGCATCCCATCCCCAGTGTCCCAGAGGGAAGCGCTTCCTCCTTGTCTCCACCCTGAACTTGGTCCCCTCTGACTTCCACCACCCCGCAGAAGGCGCCGGTGCCCCCTCAGCCCCGCGCGTCCCGGCGCTGGCAGCTCCGGGCAGCGGCAGCACGGATCCCGTCGGACGAGGCTGTGATGAAGCTGTTGCCTTAACCCGCAGGCAGGTACCCTTGAGGATTTGTCTCTCCGCTGCCGTGGGTCCCGGCCGTGCCCCGTGGTCCCGGTGCCTCCGGGCAGCGGAGCAGCTCCAAGCGCAGCAGGACCCCCGAGCTGGCTCCATCCACCGGGAAGGGCTGGAGCTGCCTCTTTCCCTGCGTGATCCCGGTGGAGGGAAGCCAGGCTCTGCCTGCCCTTCGCTCCCTCATTCTACCTCACACACAGGAAGCACTCCGGGCTCTCAAGCCCCAGCCAGAGCAAACCTGGCTCCCGTGCTCCTGCAGACGCTGTTCCAAACAGAGCTGCTGATCGCAGGCCCTGGAAGCTCATCCCCCCTTTTCCCCTTGGAAGGCACAAGGGCTGGATGCGTGGTTAGAGCTTGGAATTGTGTCCCCCCCCCCCAGCCCAGCTGTGGCCTTGGCCGAGCCCCTTCACCTCTTTGCCTCAGTTTCCTCATCTGTAAAATGAGGGTGGTGACACTTGTGGTCCCGACCTACCTCCGGGGAGCGTGGTGGAGGCTGCTCCTACCCGCACGTAGTGAGCGAGGGATGATGCTTGTCCTTGGGCAGCGGCAGCCTCCATCCTTCCCATCCATCCCATCCATCCCATCCTTCCCATCCATCCCATCCATCCCATCCTTCCCATCCTTCCCATCCATCCCATCCTTCCCATCCATCCCATCCTTCCCATCCATCCCATCCTTCCCATCCTTCCCATCCATCCCATCCATCCCATCCTTCCCATCCATCCCATCCTTCCCATCCTTCCCTGCCCTGGACCAGTTCGCCCGGGTTGTTTTCCTGCTGTTGCAGCCTTCCCCATGGAAAGCAAACTCCCCTTTAGCCCCATCCCTGCCTGTGAAACCAGCTCTGGAGCAATACAAGTAGTGGGACGCAGGGCGCATCCCATGGGAGGCGTTCAAGAGAGAGTTGGAGGGTGCTGGGTTAGGGATGGATTCATCCTGCCCCCGGAGCCTGTGTCCGGAGGGCAGGCACTGAAGCTGTTGCCAAACCCAGAGCTTCGGTTGCCAAAGGCCGGTCTCGTGGTGCTGTGCTGCGGGCTGTGACGTCTCCATGGGCTGAGGAGGCACCTTCAGCTCTGTGGTGTGAAGACGGGGTGGGTCTGAAGGCTTTTGGAGGCCATGGGGTGCGCTAGGAAGGGGTAGGAGCCAATGGAAGCCCCTCTTGAGGGGTCTTTCCTTGTCCTGGTGCAGACAGGAACGGATGTGATGGTTGCTATGAAGGATGGGGGGGGGGACACACACCACGAGGCTCGGGGGGAGCCAGGTCCTGAAAGCCTTGGGCTCCTCTGAGCGCATCCCGGAGGCTGGGATGAGCTTTGGGATGGGTGAAGGCGTCTCCCGGAGCTGACAAAGCTGTGAAGCAAAAGCCTTTTGTGCACATAAACCAAATAGAAGCTTTGACACTGAACCACTGTGGGGCGAAGCAAGGCCGGGCTCTGCACACAGGGCCGGGGAAGCAGGGGCTGGGTTTGGTGCTGGGGCCAGGGAGAGCGCTCGGAGCCCTGGCGCTTGTGGCTTGGATTCCTTCCTGTCCCATGGGGAGCATCCCAGGTGTCGGTGAGCCCCATCGACGGAGGGGATGTGGGGACCAGCTGCGGACCCCAGTGGGGTCCTGTCCTGGGTTCAGCAGTAGCAGACTGGGTTTAAACCCCAACAGGTCCCCAGACCCAGCTCCAGACTGGGAGCTCCAGTGCTCCTGCGGGATGACACTTACCTACCTCGCCTGGAGGTGCTTTGGGATCCTCAGGCTCCAAGAGGGAATCGCAGAGGGCGATGCTTGGCTGTGCAGAGAGCACCCAGGAAACCCCAGCACAAATCCCCCCCCCCCACCTCCAGAAGGCTTCAAGAGGGGTTTTCCTCTGGTTTCTCCCCCACAATCCCTTGGATTCCCCCCTTTCCCGACAGATCCAGGGCTCTTCCTGACGCAGACGAAGGATAAGAGCGGAGTTGCAGTCTCCCCTCTCTGTTAAGTGACTCGTAGGTCCTGACCTCCCGATATTTAAGTGTTTCCTATCTATTTGCTGTAAAGTTTTGTATATTTTGTAAACCCCCCCCCCCCCCCCCCGTAGACGTCCGCAGCGGTTCCGCATCGGGTTCTTTTCTACTCCCTCGATCGCTCAGCACAAAGTGTGGTCTTTATTTAGCATAATAAAATGGAAAACGGTCACCTCTGGCGCCCGGCTTCTTCCCGGCAGCCCCGTGGGGGTCCCAGGGTGGCAGGGGGAGCAGAGCCCCCCGTTCCCGTGGCTGCTTCCTCAGCAGGGTGGAAGCTGAAGCCTCCTGAAAGCCATGGGGGAACCGCTGGGGGTTTGGGTGCCTTGGTGAGCCCTTTCCCTGCAGGCAGTGGTGGGTGTCAGCGGGAGCCGGAGCGCGCCAGGCTGGGAACACAGGGGCTGGAGGAGAGCAGCTTCCAGTGCCTGAAGGGGGTACAAGGATGCTGGAGAGGGACCTGCATCAGGGACTGGAGCGATGGGACAGGGGGTGATGGGTTCAGAGTGGAACAGGGGGAGTTCAGGTTGGAGATGAGGAAGCTCTTCCCTGTGAGGGTGCTGGGGCGCTGGGATGGGTTGAATGGAGAAGGTTTGGATGCTCCATTCAGGTTGGATGGGGCTTGGAGCAAGCTGCTTCAGGGGAAGGTGTCCCTGCCCACGGCAGGGGTTGGAACTGGGGGAGATTTAAGCTCCCTTCCAACCCAAACCGTTCCATGGCTCTATGATTCCTGGAGCAGCCCTGGGCTGCTGGTGCAGGGGTCCCCTAAAGGAGCCCATGGCAGGATTACCCTAAGGGGTGGTGGAGGCTTTAAAGAGATACGGAGGGACCCAGCTAAAGGACTTGCTGGGCTCCAAGCCCAGCTCCCTCTGTGGGGCTTTAGGAAGGTTTATTTGGGGCCAGCCTGGCCCTGGGCTCTGGGAGCCAAGCTGCAGGTACATGAGGAGAGGGTTTTTCTTATCAAAAGAAGGAAGTTTATTAGGTGAAACCCCAGATTTTACAGGTTTAGACTTGAATATATTGTCCCGGTTACTTGTCTTCCATTGGGATTGGCATTGGCAGAAGGGAAGGCTCAGGATCAGAGCTGGGGGTCGTGTCTGTGCGAAGCTGCTTCCCGTTCACCGGTGTCGGGGCTTTGCCTTGTGCCCAGGTGATGGGGATGAAGGAGCTGGGACAGCGCAGGTCCCCAGGGCCAGGCTGTGAAACTGGGGGTAAGGAAGGGAAGGAAGAGGAACAGCGCGAGCGGCTTCCCTGAGCTGGACACTGGGATGGGAACAGGGACTGGAGCGACAGGACAAGGGGTGATGGGTTTAAACTGAAACAGGGAAGTTCAGCTTGGAGATAAGGAGGAAGCCCTTCCCTGTGAGGGTGCTGAGGCGCTGGCATGGATTGGCTGGAGAAGTGGTGAACGCTCCATCGCTGGCAGTGTTCAAGGGATGGGGCTCGGAGCAGCCTGGTCCAACGTGAGGCAGCCCTGCCCATAGCAGGGGCTGGCAACGGGATGACCTGAAGCTCCTTCCCACCCCAAACCATTCCACGATCCCATATCCGAGGGCGCCGGCCTCACCCCCAGCCGCAGCACCTCTCTCTGAGGTGCATTCGGCTTCCACCCTCAGCCCAGCAGCAAGCGGAGCCCTGGGGCAGGCACTGATTTACGCTGCCAAGGGCAGAGCTGCTCCCGGTGATAACGGAGCGCCCGCCTTAACCCCTGGCCGCGGGCTTCTCCCGCATACCCCGGGATATCCTGCTCCCCGCCCTGCAGCCCCACATCCTGTCCCGGGATTTGCTTACGCTTGGCTCTTTTAAAGGCGCTGTTTCTGGAGCAGCTCAAGGCCTTTGGGAGATTTATGGACCCGCTCCTTCACCCTCCCTGCCCGGGGCCTGACCCGCGGCACGTGACGGCGGAGCCCGGATAATGATGAACTTTCTCCGGATGCTCCGGGTTTCTTCCACGGCCAAACCCCGCGTTCCGGCTCTCAGCAACGCTGCGTTCCCCGGGCAGCACGGAGCCGGCGCCACCGGAGCCTGGTGGGATGCTTCGGAACGCAAGCGGTGGCCTTAAACCTGCCCAGGTTGGATGCGGAGCACGGAGTGGGGCTCCCCCATCCTCTGTGGCTGTGCCCAGGCAAACCCAGCTTCACCCAGCACTGCTTTACTGCTGGCCTTGCCCTCGGCAAGCTGCTGATCCCGAGTCCTTCCTGCCCTGCTTGAAGCTCAGCCCCTCGGCGCCGCGCCGCCTTCAGCTCTGTGCAGTCAGGCTTCGAGGCCTCTGCTGGGTGTTCCAAAGGGTTCCAGAGGGTTCCTTCTGTCCTGCTGGGGTTGGCGTCACGGCAAAAGGGGCAGCATCCAAGCTTTGTGTGTGGGGAATGGTTGGACTTGATCTGGAGGTCTTCCCAACCCAGTTGATGCTATGGTTCTATGATTACGAGTCTGATTCCATGATTTTGACTCTATGATTCCATGATTGCACGATTATGACTCTGATTCCATGACGGTCAGGGGCTGCAGCAAGATCTCTGCATCCCCCAGTCCGTGTTTGGTACCCAGCCCTGCTCCTTAGCACAGGAGGTGACCAGCCAAGAAGCGTTGAAGAGCAAAGAACCTCCTTATCACCAAGGGCAACCCAACCTCACCGGCCCCGGGGCCCGATCCCCGTTAGTTGGGGGGGCTGTTGTCCTTGGCGATGACGATGGAGTGCTGCGTGGTGGAGGAGGAGTTGTCTGCGCCCTTCTGCTTGCCCTGCTCCTTTGGGATGTACTTGACGACGGCCGAGACGAGCTTGCTGCGGAAGCTCTTGCTGAGGAAGTTGTAGAGGATGGGGTTGACGACGCAATGGAGCAGCGTGAAGCAGTCGATGATGTCGTAGAAGAAGTAGAGGAAGTGGGCGAAGGTGCAGTGGAGGACGATGTGGTTGCCGTCGAGGGTGAGCAGCGTGAGCATGATGTGGAAGGGCAGCCAGCTGACGAGGAAGACGAGGATGTAGGCGTAGATGAGCAGGCAGTGCTTCCTGCTCTCCGGCTTGGAGCGCTTGATGAACCTGGCCGTGAGGACGTTGAAAACGGTGATGATGGGGAAGGGGATGAGGAACCCAACGGCGGTGGTGGCCAAGCTGACGGCCAGCGCCCACTCGTCGTAGGTCTCGAAGGGGGCCATGAAGATGCAGATGGGCTCCCCGGTGTTGACCAGCTGCATGTGCGTGACCTCCAGCACCGGGATCGCTGCCGCCAAGAGCCAAGTGCAGGCGCAGACGATGCGGCGCGCGCGGTGCTGGTGCTTGCGCCAGAAGAGGGAGGAGCTGGTCAGGGACACGTAGCGGTCCACGCTCAGGCAGGTGAGGAAGAAGATGCTGGCGTACATGTTGGCGAAGTAGAAGTAGTGCGTGAAGCGGCAGAGGAAGCTGCCCCAGAGCCACGTGTAATCCAGCATCACCTCCAGCATCCAGATGGGCAGCGAGAGCAGCACTCCCAGGTCAGCGATGGCCATGTTGAGGATGTAGAGGTTGACCAAGCTCTTGTTGCCGCGGCTCTGCCAGTTGACCCAGATGACGAGGAGGTTCTCCACCAAGCCCACCACGAAGATGATGAGGTAGAGGATGAAGAGGATCACCCGCTTGACGTTCTCGTCCAGGCTGAACTCGCAGAAGCTGTAGGTGTAGTTGAGGAGGTGGAACAGCTCGGACCAGTTGTGGTAGTCCCTGTACTCGTTGAGGAGCGTGTGGGTCTCAGTGGGGGCAGTGGTCACCTCGGCCATCCTGGTAGCTGCAAGGCAAGGGAAAGCTCAGCTGTGATGGGGATGATGGAGCAGAGGGATGAAGCCTGGTGGCAGCACCCAACAGCCCTGAGGCTCCGCAGCATCGATCACTGCAGAAGCAGAGCTGACAACCCCGGACAGCAGCTCCCCTCCAAGCCCTGCTGTGTGGATGCTCCTATTGGGATCCACTGGGTCTTCCAAGTAGGTGAACAACCCATAAGCCGAAGGGAAACGCAATTGACCCGAGCATCCTTTAACTGCTTCAAGCTGCATCCGTGCAGCGAAGATGCCGCGGACCCCATCCAGCCTCACAAACCCAACCGCTCCCCTGGGAGCGTGCCGAGCTTGGAAGCAGGAATCCCCCACTCATCATCAACCCTCCGTCACCCGCCCGAGCCCCAGCCCACAGAGCTGAGCTCTGGAGCCCCCCGTTCCCATTGCTCCTCACCTTGCGGCAGGTCCTGGGAGAGGTGCCGGCGCAGTCGGATGCTGCTGGATGCGGATGCGGCTCCGGGCTCCTCTCTGCTCCGCTGCTCGGGCGCCTCTGGGGCAGTGGAGCCGCGGGTGCGGAGCTCGGGGTGGGCTTTTTGGCCGCTTCCCAGCAGGAAATGACCATCGCGGTCCCACATCCTGCGGCAGCTCAGCGCCCGTGACACTTGACTCCATTCCCAGCGCCGGCGCCCCGCTCCCGTTTGATCTCGCTGCTGGGAATGGTGTCCATGTGGAAGCCGCAGGTGCCCCAACAGCTCCCCTCCATCATCGCTCCGCTCCCAGGGGATCGATCCTGCCCTCGTCCCGCTGTGGATAGGAGGGGAAACGCATCCCTTGGGATGGAGCCGGCTCCTCCCGCGGCTCGGGCAGTCCCAAGGGTGGGTTAAGGCATCAGCATCCCTCGTGCTCCCACGGTGCTGGGGCGAACCCGAGGTTCTTATGGGGCGGAGGGGGGGTGGAAAGGGCTGGAAGCGGAACCCCCGGCAGCAGATAGATACCAATGGCCACAGGAGCGGCCCCGCGCCGAGTCCGGAGCAGTGATTGATGGCTGCTTGACGGCTGCTTTGGCAGGGGAAGGGAGGGGGCTCGAGCCGTGCCCCGGCGCTGGGGCAGGGGGGGGGCTCCGATAGCGGCGGATCCAGCTCCGAGCCGCGGCGGGGTGGAACAATGGCAGGAAACGGCCCCGCGAGGTTTGTGCTGGGCAAGCGGCTCGGAAGGAAGCGCCGGGGCTCTGATAACGGCTCGCCTCTGAGCCCGCAGGCGGGCACCCGGCCCCGGGGGGCAGACGGGAGCCCTGGGCTCACCCGGAGAGCTCTGACTCAATGGGGAGCGGTTTGGCTCATTGGGGAATGTTTTGGCTCATTGGGGAACGTTTCGGCTCAATGGAGAGTGTTTTGGCTCAATGGGGAGGGTTTTGGCTCAATAGGGAGCATTTTGGCCCGACAGGGAGCATTTTGGCTCATTGGGGAGCGTTTTGGCTCAATGGAGAGTGTTTTGGCTCGATGGGGAGGGTTTACAGCTCAATAGGGTGCGTTTTGGCTCATTGGAGAACGTTTTGGCTCACTGGGGAGCGTTTTGGCTCACTGGGGAATGTTTTGGCTCAATGGGGTGGGTTTCAGCTCAATGGGGAGCGTTTTAGCTCATTGGGGAATGTTTTGGCTCAATGGAGAGTGTTTTGGCTCAATGGGGAGGGTTTCATCTCAATAGGGAGCGTTTTGGCCCAACAGGGAGCGTTTTGGCTCATTGGGGAACGTTTTGGCTCAATGGAGAGTGTTTTGGCTCGATGGAGAGGGTTTCAGCTCAATAGGGAGCGTTTTGGCCCAACAGGGAGCGTTTTGGTTCAATGGAGAGCATTTCAACTCAGTAGGGAGCATTTTGGCCCAACAGGGAGCGTTTTGGCTCACTGGGAAGCGTTCTGGCTCAACGGGGAGCGTTTTGGCTCAATACAGAGCATTTAATGTCATTGGGGACTGCGGGGGAGGTCCGTTTGCTTTCCTAAGCCCTGCAGGGTGCTCAGGGAAGCTTTCTGGCCTGGGTATTGCAGCTTGCACAAGGGCCCCGTGTCTTGTCCAGCTGCACCACCCAAAGGGGTGGCCTGGTCTCACATGGGCTCAGCACGTGTGGGAGTGAGGGTGCTGCTGACCCTGCTCCAGCCTCAGGGACCTAATCCCCAGCTCTGATCACTGCGCAGCCCTTAATGATGGGTAGGGAGGACTCAGGAGGCACCGTGCGCAGCAGGAGGGCCCTGAGGGTGAGCAGGGGCTGGAGCAGCTCCCATAGGAGCCAGGCTGAGAACACTGGGGCTGGAGCAGAGAAGCTGCGTGGGGAGCTCAGAGCAGCTTCCAGTGCCTGAAGGGGGGGGTACAGGGATGCTGGAGAGGGACCTGCATCAGGGACTGGAGCGATGGGACAGGGGGTGATGGGTTCAGAGTGGAACAGGGGGAGTTCAGGTTGGAGATGAGGAAGTTCTTCCCTGCGAGGGTGCTGGGGCGCTGGGATGGGTTGAATGGAGAAGGTTTGGATGCTCCATCGCTGGCAGTGCTCAGGGCCAGGTCGGAGCACCCTGCTCCAGGGGAAGGTGCCCCTGCCTGTGGACCTGGATGAGCTTTAAGCTCCTTTCCAACCCAGACCATTCCATGACCTTGCAGCTGGCCAGGGAGCACCCATCACCCCAGGAGGTGATGCCCTGTGGGGCGAGGAGGAGCCTTTGACTCCATCTCCATGCTCAAGGCTTTCTCACACCCATCTCTCTGATTACACAACCCTTGCTGCATTGTCCAAGCTGCAGGTGACCGTGTTGGTGTTGCACAAGCGCCCACCTTGTAACAGGATGTAACTGGGTGCCATGTGTGGGGTGGGGAATGTGGGGCAGAGGCACCCGGCACGTGGGTACGTGCCTGCTGCATGCACAGGGGAGCAGTGGGAGCTGCTGGTTGCGGGGTTAGCGGCGCCCTTGGGGTAAGGGTTGGATGTGATGGGCTTGAAGGGCTTCCCATGACGACACAGGCTGGACCCTGCTTGGGATAACGGCCAGAGCGCTGGTGCTGCTGGAGGATGAGCAGGGACACAACCTCCATGTGTCCCCATCCAAGACCGAACGCAAACCCAAACCCAGGAGCAGGAGCTGCCTTTATTCAGCTGTTTCCCAGACGTGCATTGAATCGGGAGCCCAGGAAGGAGCTGGTGCTGCCGGCTCTCTCCTCGCCTTTACCACATCCCTGCCTCAGGCTTTGCGGGCAGGCGGGGGCTGGTACTTGGCAAACACGCGGTCGGAGAGGGCGCTGGGCGCGTAGCTGAGGGGGATGTAGAGCAGTTTGGCGTCCCAGCCCGCGGTGTAGCGGGTGCGTGGGTAGCGGCTGGTCAGCGCGTGCTCCATGCAGTCCGTCACCAGCGACAGGTTGGGGCTGCACAGGTTCTTCATGTTCCCGAAGGATTTCACAACTGCGGGAGCAGGAGGCGGGCGCTCAGGCTCAGCGCCTCGAGCACTGGGGTGATGGGAGCGCTCTCTTGAGCATCCCTTAAAGCTTTAGGTGAGGTACTCACAGTGCTTCAAGTAAATCTCCCCATAATCCGCTTTGGTTTCCTCCGGGAGCTTCTCCCAGGCAGCCATAAAATGCTTCTGTACGTTCTCCCCGTTGGTGATGTTCGTCTGGAAGTACCCGGGCTCGATGATGCTCACCTTCACCCCGAAGTTACGCATGTCAAGCCTGCAAGGGATCAAAGCCCCATGGCAGCACCCGGGGATCCTAAGCAGAGCCCGAGCACCCCGATGGACCCAGCACGAGGCTGGATGGACCGAAGCCAAAGCAAACGCCTTTGCCATCCCCCCTGGATCCGGGATGGGGGCAAGGTCCGCGGCGTGGGGCTCAGTGCCGGCCGGCGCGGCCGCAGCCTCCTACGCTGCGGGAATGAGGTCAAAGCGCTGCCAAGTCCTTTTGCTTTCTCTTACTTGGGGCTGCCTCTGCGTGCGCTTGGCTGACGGCAGAGCAGAGGCTGCCAGAGGCAGGGAAAGGGTGAGAGATCCCTCCCATGGGCCCCAAGCCCTGTAGCTATGGCGCAAGCTCGCCCTGGCTGCGCCAGGAAGAGGTTTGGCAGGTGGGTGCCCCTACCAGACAAAGCGCCCACAGAGGCGAATGGGGACACCGGGGCAATGCTCACCGGAGGCTGTCGGAGAAGGCTTCCACGCCGAACTTGGAGATGCAGTACCCCCCACCGAAGAAGGAGACGCGGCCCATCACGCTGGCCACGTTGACCACGCGGCCCCGCGCCCGCCGCACGAGGGGCAGGACGCTGAGCGTCACCTCGATGAGGCCGATGAGGTTGACGTTGATCACCTTGAGGAAGTCGTCCTTGCTCAGCCACTCGTTGGGGGCGCTGGGGGCGCCGACGCCCGCGTTGTTCACCAGCCCCCAGAGCCCTGCGGAGGAGAGGGGACGGGGTGAGCCGGGCCCTACCTATGGGTATCCCCATACAGGAGGGGTCCCTTCAGCGGCGCTGCCCCATCCTACCTCGGTCACCCACTCGCTCCTTGACCCATGCGGCGGCAGCAGCGATGCTGGGGCTGGAGGTGACGTCCAGGAGCAGGGTCTGCAGCCGGGGGGACGTAGCCGCCCGCAGCCGCTCGGCCCCGTCCTCGCTCCGGCACGCAGCGAGCACCCGCAGCCCCCGCGCATCCAACTGCCGCGCCAGGAGGTTCCCGAAGCCGCTGTCGCAGCCCGTGATGAACACGAACTTCTCCGGGAGCCCCGGCACCGTCTGGCGCTCCCGGTACCAGCGCCGCAGCAGGAACAGCGCCGCCAGCGCTGCCACCACGTACGCCCACATCCCCGCACCGGCACCCGCAGCGCAACCGGGACCGGGCTCCGTTCTCAGCGATCAAAAAAACCCCTCGGGACCCGCTCCAGCGATACCGGCTCCTTAAACGGCCGCTCCCCCGCCCCGCCCCGCCCCGCTCCTGCCCATCCCCGCCCCGGCCTTGCGGGCTCAGCCCCGCTCCGTGCGGCCGTCGGGGTAATCGTTAACGCGGAGCGGGGCAGCCCCGGGGCTTCCCGCACCCCCCCCCCCCCCATGCGCTGCCGCCCCGGGACCCCCCCGAGCATCCCGGGACCCCCCCCCGAGCATCCCGGGACCCCCCCGAGCATCCCGGGACGTGACTCGAGCCGCTGCCCCCCCCCCTCCGGGGCCGGACTACACCTCCCGGCGGTCCCCGCGCTCCGCTTCCCGCCGCTTCCCTCCCGCCATGGCGCGGTTCGAACCCGCGGCGCTGCCCGAGCTGCTCCCGGTCTTCTACCGGCGCCTCTTCCCGCACGGAGCCTACGGCCGCTGGCTCGGCTACGGCGGCGGTGAGCGGGGTGCGGGAGCGGGGCGGGGATCAGGGACCGGAGCGGGGCTGGGGTACCGGGACGGGGATGCGGGAGCGGGGCGGGGATGCGGGACCCGGCTGGGGCTCTGATACTGGGTCGGGACTGCGGTCCCGGGGGCTGCGGGACCGGGTCGGGGCTGCGGAATTGGGTTGGGGATGCGGAACCGGGTTGGGGATGTGGAACTGGGTTGGGGATGCAGAAACAGGTCGGGCCTGTGGTTCCGTGCTGGGGCTGTGATACTGAGTCGGGACTGCGGTCCCGGGTACCCGGTCGGGGCTGCGGGACCGGCTCGGGGCTGCGGGACCGGGTCGGGACTGCGGTCCCGGGTCCCAGGTGTTTCTGTACCGGGTCGGGGCTGCGGGACCGGACTGGGGCTGTGATACTGGGCCAGGACTGCGGTCCCGGGTCCCGGGTGCTTTGGTACTGGACTGGGGCTGCGGTACCAGGTTGGGGCTGCAGGACCGGGTTGGGGACGCGGGACCGGGTCCTGGGAGCTTCAGTACCAGGTTGGGGCTGTGGTACCGGGCTGGGGATGCGGTACCGGGTACTGGGGATTGCGGTCCCAGGGGCTGCGGGACCGGGTCAGGGCTGTGTGACCAGGCTGGGGCTGTGGTACCGGGTTGGAGGCTCCAATACCAGGTCCCGGGGGGCTGTGGTACCAGCCGGGGGTACCCTGCAACCCTCCTCCCACCCCCCTGCAGTGGTGAAGAACTACTTCCAGCTGCGGGAGTTCTCCTTCACGCTGCGGGACGATGTCTACGTGCGCTTCCAGTCCTTCGGCAGCCCCCAGGAGCTGGAGCGGGAGCTGCAGAAAACCAACCCCTACAAGATCGACATCGGCGCCGTTTACTCCCACCGGGTGAGTCCTTGATCCGGGCACCCCAAGGGGGACCGGGCCCCGGTGGCACTGAGCCCATTCCCATCCCATCCTGCAGCCCAACCAGCACAACACGGTGCACCTGGGAGCCTTCCAGCCGCAGGAGAAGGAGCTGGTCTTTGATATCGACATGACGGACTACGACGACGTCCGGACGTGCTGCAGGTTCCCCATAGGAGCCGGGAGAGCTGGAAAGGGATAAAAGGGGGGGTTGCAGGGGCAGGGGGTGCAGCCTGACCCATTGCTCTCTGCCCACAGCTCCGCCGATATCTGCTCCAAGTGCTGGACCCTGATGACCATCGCCGTCCGCATCATCGACCGTGCACTCGTGGGTGAGGGTCCTGGGGACCCCTCATGCACCCGTGGATGTGGTGGTGTCCGATGGGGTTGGGTTGGGAATGCCGCATCCCAACACGCTCCCGCTGTCCCCTCCGTAGAGGACCTGGGGCTGAAGCATCGCCTGTGGGTTTACTCGGGCCGGAGGGGTGTCCACTGCTGGGTGTGCGATGATGCCGTGCGCAAGTGGTCCCCAGCGCTGCGGGCGGCCACTGTGGAGTACCTGACCCTGGTGAAGGTGGGTGCATGGGGAGCCGGGCACCCCCTTACGGCCCCCCAACCCGCTGAGCATCGCTGTCCCCCCCAGGGTGGAGCAGAGACCGTGAAGAAGGTGAATCTGTCCGAGCCCATCCACCCCTTCATCAGGTCGGCTGGGGACCCCCTTCCCTGGTGCTGAGTGGTGCTGAGTGGTGCTGAATGATGCTGAGTGGTGCTGAGCCTCTTCCCTGCTCCACAGGCGCTCGGTCGCTGTGGTGGAGAAGTACTTTGAGAGCTACGCACTGGTGGGGCAGGATATCCTGGGCAGCCCGGAGAGCTGGGACAAGGTGCTGGCCCTCATCCCGGAGGATATCCTTCCTGTGGGGGGCATGCCGCAGCGCTCGGTGCTGGATGGAGGGTCCGAAGGGGGGAACGGGGTCACCCCAGAGGATGCTCAGGCCCTGGAACAGGGTACCCAGGGGATGATGGAGTCACCATCCCTGGCGGTGCTCAAGGCCAGGCTTGGAGCACCCTGCTCCGGTGGAAGGTTCCCTGCCCATGGAGCTGGATGAGCTTTAAGGTCCCTCCCTCCCACCCCAATGCCGTGGGTCTCCCATTGTCCGTGAGCAGCCTTGACCCTGCCCACAGCACCGCGAGGCGCTGCGGGCTGAGTTCCCCAAGAAGCGGGACTCGGTGCAGCGCTGGGAGCTGCTCAAGGGCCACATGGAGCGGACACGGGTGAGTGTGACCCCATCCAGGGACCAGGGCCCGGGCACCAGCGCCCACCCCACTGGCCCTGCCCCACACGTGTGCCCCACAGAAGCAGGCAGCGGCCGGGAAGGGCACCTCGTGCTTCGCGGACTGGGAGGTGATGCTGCAGTTCTGCTTCCCCCGCCTCGACATCAACGTCAGCAAAGGGGTCGGGCACCTCCTGAAGAGCCCCTTCAGCGTCCACCCCAAAACAGGTTGGTCTGGGGTGGGGATGGCACCGTGCAGGGATAGCATCCCAATGGGGATAGCATCCCAATAGGGATAGCATCCCAATGGGGATAGCATCCCATAGGGAGAGCGTCCCAATAGGGATAGCATTCCATAAGGAGAGCATCCCAATGGGGATAGCATCCCAATAGGGATAGCATCCCATAGGGAGAGCGTCCCAATAGGGATAGCATTCCATAAGGAGAGCATCCCAATAGGGATAGCATCCCATAGGGAGAGCGTCCCAATAGGAATAGCATCCCATAGGGAGAGCATCCCAATGGGGATAGCATCCCATAGGGAGAGCGTCCCAATAGGGATAGCATCCCATAGGGATAGTATTCCATAGGAATAGCATCCTAATAGGAATTGCATCCCATAGGAATAGCATCCCATAGGGATAGCATCCCATAGGGCCAGCAGCCCCATGACTTCTCTCCTTCAGGTCGCATTTCGGTACCCCTGGACCTGCAGAAGCTCGACCAGTTCGACCCCTTCACCGTCCCCACCATCAGGTACGTGATGAGCAGTGGGGCCCAGCTCTGCCCCCAGGGCCCCCCCCCAGGTCCCATCACCGAATGAACCGGGTTGGAGAAGACCTCGGAGCCCATCATGGCCTTGCCCACAGCTCCCTGTGCCACGAGCTGGATGCGGCCGGTGCCGACGGGGAGCAGGAGGATGGAGCGGAGATGGAGCCCAAGCGGCGCGCGCGGGGTGAGTGTGGCCTGGGGGGGCAATGGGGGGCTCCCCCCATGGCTCCTGCTCAGCCCCACCTCCTGCAGACTACAAGAGGACGAGCCTGGCGCCCTACGTGCGGCTCTTCGAGCACTTCGTGGAGGACATGGAGCGAGCGCGGAGGGGGGAGATGCGGAGGAGGAGCGGTGGGTGCCAGCGAGGGGCTGTGCTGCACCGGAGCAGGATGGGAGCAGAATGGGACCTGAATGGGAGCAGGATGGGAGCTGAATGGGAGCAGGATGGGAGCCGAATGGGACCTGAATGGGAGCAGAATGAGAGCCCCAGTGGGACCTGAATGGGAGCAGAATGGGAGCCCCAATGGGACCTGAATGGGAGCAGAATGGGAGCCCCAATGGGACCTGAATGGGAGCAGAATGGGAGCCCCAATGGGAACCTGAATGGGAGCAGAATGGGAGCCCCAATAGGAACCTGAATGGGAGCCCCAATGGGAACCTGAATGGGAGCAGAATGGGACCAGAATGGGAGCAGAATGGGAGCCCCAGTGGGACCTGAATGGGAGCAGAATGGGAGCCCCAATGGGAGCTGAATGGGAGCAGAATGGGAGCCCCAATGGGACCTGAATGAGAGCAGAATGAGAGCCGCAATGGGAGCTGAATGGGACCTGAATGAGAGCCCCAATGGGAGCTGAATGGGACCAGAATGGGGAGCTGAATGGGAACCCCAATGGGACCTGAATGTGAACCCAAATGGGACCCGAATGGGGAGCTGAATGAGAGCCCTAATGGGAGCTGAATGGGAACCCCAATGGGAGCTGAATGGGAACCCCAATGGGAGCTGAATGGGACCCAAATGGGAGCTCTTGGCTACAAACCTCCCTGTCTCTCCTCATTACAGACCTGCAAGGAGACTTCTGAGGCCTCTGCCATCCTCCCCTCCGGTGCCCGGAGCCACATCCCGATCCCTGCCCCACTCCCCCTGCCCCACACGGACCCTTCTCTGGTTTTGTCCCTTTTCTACGCAAACATCATTAAATGTCCCCATTCACCGCCTGCCTGCGCCAGGCACCTGCCTCTGTCTTGGGCTTGTGGGGCTGCTGCTCCCCATACCCTGCCCTATAGCGGGGGTTCGGCCCCACACCGGTGGTCCCAGCCCCACAAGGAGGGAAGGGGGGGGGGCGGAACGGAAAGAACCCGGAACGCAGGAGCGCGGTGGCCGGAGCGGGGCCCCGTGCCCCGGATGTGCTCATCCTCCCGGAAGTCCCGCATCCAGCCGCTCGCTCTCTTTCCGCCGCCATCTTGGACCCTGCTCCCCGCACAGTGAGTCCATCCGCCGCCATCCGTCGCCATCCGCCGTCATCCGCCGCTCCGGCGCCTCGGCGGGGGCCGATAGCCCCTTACGGGCCGCCCCCGGGCGGGCTGGAAGGAGGGAGGGAGGGCGGGCGGGAGGGCAGCGGGAGCCGGGCCGCTGGGGCCGGGAGGGCCGGTAGAACGCGGCCTGTAGCGGGGTGTCCGGTAGCCGGTGGCGGCGGGCGGCCCCCGGCCATGGTGCGTTCTCCCTCTCCGCAGAAATGCCCGGCGAAGCGACAGAAACCGTCCCGGCCACCGAGCAGGAGCTGCCGCAGCCGCAGGCTGAGACAGGTGAGGCCGGACACACACCGGGCCCCGCAGCCGGTCGGTGTTAACGGGGGGAGCTTGACCCCCGGGGGGGGATTGCTCGTTGCTGCTGTGTTCGGTTGTTCTCCCCCGTCCCAAACCCGGCTGTTGCAGTCATTGCATTGGAGGGACACCCCCCCCCCCGTGTCGCAGCTCCCTCGGGTGTCATTGGAGCGATGGGGATGGGCCGGGGGGGGGGGGGGGGGTCAGGAGGCCTCCAAGCGCTGGAACCGGTTGGGGTTGGGGATGGGTTGGGGTTGGGGAACAGGGCTCAGGCTCTGCCTGGCTCCATCGGAGGGGTCCCCGTGCCCTGGGGCTGCCTGGCTTTGGTGCATCCCAGGAATTAGCCCATGGAATGCTGCAGGCTTGGGGAAGCTGCTCCGGGGAAAGGAGCTGCGCTGCTGGAGCTGAACGGGAGCTCAGCAGCAGCGTGGCAGCAGGGCCCCTGCTCTTCCCCAGCCTGGCTCATTCCGTGGCTTTCCCTGCGAGCGGGGTCTGTGGATGTGGGGATCAGGAGGGAATGTGGGGCTGAGTGACGGCTCTTGCTGTGGCAGCTGCAGTGCCGAGCATCCGGAGCCGTTGGGCTCCCTCCAGGAATCGCTGGGATTCCTGCGCTGGGGCCGCTTCCCAGCGTCCTCCCCATTCCCAGCTGGGAGCAGCCTCAAAGGGAGCCGGTGGGGGGAAAGGGGCTGCCCGGAGGGGGCCGCTGTGTGTGTGCGGGGCTCGGGAGCAGCGCAGCTCTCGCCAGGGGTTGTTGCTCCTGCCTGGAGCACGTTCCTTCTCTGGGGCAGGACGTGGCCTGGTGCCTGTTGGCTCCGGTGGGTTCCCATCTCCTCCCACTGGGATAGGCTTGGGAAGTGACTAAGACGTAATGACATGAGGACATGGAGCTGTTGGAGCGAGGCCACGAGGATGAGCAGGGGCTGGAGCAGCTCCCATAGGAGCCAGGCTGAGAGCATTGGGGCTGGAGCAGAGAAGCTGCGTGGGGAGCTCAGAGGGATGCTGGAGAGGGACCTGCATCAGGGACTGGGGCGATGGGACAGGGGGTGATGGGTTCAGAGTGGAACAGGGGGAGTTCAGATTGGATACAAGGCAGAAGCTCCGTAGTGTGAAGGTGCTGGGACCCTGGAATGGGTTGAATGGAGAAGGTTTGGATGCTCCATCGCTGGCAGTGCTCAGGGCCAGATTGGAGCCCCCTGCTCCAGTGGAAGGTGCCCCTGCCCGTGGCAGGGGTTGGACCTGGATGATCTTTAAGGTCCCTTCCAACTCAGACCGCAGAGGAGGCTCTGAGGCCTCCACACGTGGTGCTGCTCCGGGGAGCAGCGAGCTGAGGGTGTTGGGTCGCTGCCTCCGGGCTCTGGGTGATGCCCTGCGTGGGGCTGGGCAGGTTCCACTCTCCCAGCCAGCACGGGTGCTGGTTCCACTGGTCAGACTGGCTGCTCTGACAGCCTCTCCCCTGAGCGCTTCCCTTTGATCACCAGCTGGTGTTGGGAATGGTGTTGGGATGCTCCCATCACTTGTCTTAACGCGTTGTTCTCACCCCGCAGCCCCTGGCACTGCTCCTGTCCCAGCGCCAGGTACTGGGGACCCACTTTAACCCCTCGTGTGGCACCGTAACCAGAGTTTGTTGTTCTGGGGGAGGGACAGGGGGTGCAGTTACATTAACCCTTAACAGCCTGCACGGGGAGGGGCAGGTCACTGCATGGAGCCAGGACTCAGCATCCCGTGTCCCACAAGGCCGGAGGGGGCTCTGCCAGAGTTGGATTCGAACCCTCAGTGGATCCTCATCCCAGTGCAGCCCAGGATGGGGCTTCCCAGCCCTGGGGTCTGGCCAGGCCTCTGTGGAGCTTGGGACAACCCCTCTGGGAGGGAAGAGCCAAGGGCAGAGCCCGGCATTCCCAAATGCCAAGGTTAGATTGGGGGAGCCCAGGGCCTTGTGCTGGTTCCTAGAAGGGGATGAAGGTCCTGTCTGTGCTGGTGCATTGGGTGATGCTCTTCTGCTGGGGTGGGGGGTGGGGCAGGGCCGTGTGTCCCCCCTGCTCCCTTCTCTCATGGGTTCACTCTCTTTCTCTCCTGTAGCTGTTCCTCTCGCTGCTCCCTCCCCAGCCCTGACCCCAGCCCAGGCTCTCCCAGCGGAGCTGCCCAGTCCCACCACTGCTCTGCTGCTCCCCCCGGCCCCCATTTCCCCCCCTGTGGTCCCAGCTGCAGCCATCCCCGTGTTCTCTGCCCCCCCGCAGCTCCCTGCCCCAGCTCTGCAGGTCCCGGTTACCATTGCCCCCCCTCCAGCCCCAGGCTCTCCAGGGCCTGCCCCAGTTAACCCAGTGTCTCCAGTGGCTCCTGCTCCTCCTGCTGCTGCTGTGACGGTGCCCCCCCCCATCAGCCCTGGTGCTCCCCCCACAGCGCTCTCCTCCCCTGCCACCCCTCTGAGCCCACCGGCCCCTCTCCCACCTCCCCCTTCCCTTCCCCTTGGGTCACCTCCCCCCCCGGTGTCCCCCCCTTTCCTGCCTGCTCCCACTGTGCCCCCCAAGGCTGCAGCTTGTCCCCAGAGCCCGCCCCCCCCTCCCGCCTTCCTGGCTGCCCCCAGGGCCCCACTGTCACCCCCAGGGATGTCACCGGGGGGTCCTGCTGCCACCGCGGCCCCTGGGGCTCCTGCTCCTGCCAGTACCTGTCCCCTGGGCCCTGCCCTGCCCGTGCCCTCTCTGGCAGCTGCCCCATCTCCCCCAGGGCCACCCCCAGCAGCTCCACTGAGTCCCATGTCCCCAGCGGCACCCACTGTGCCCCCGGCCCCTGTCACACCCACAGTGGCAGCTGCGCCTAAAGCAGCTCCTGGGAGCCCGGTCCCTGCTCCTCCTGCTGCTGCTCCTCCTGCAGCCAAAGCAGCTCCTCAGGGCCCTGTTCCTGTCCCTGTCCCTGCTCCTCCTGCAGCCAAAGCAGCTCCTCAGGGCCCTGTTCCTGTCCCTGCTGCTGCCCCTCCTGCAGCCAAAGCAGCTCCTGAGGGCCCCGTCCCTGTCCCTGCTCCTCCTGCAGCCAAAGCAGCTCCTCAAGCCCCTGTCCCTGCTCCTCCTGCAGCCAAAGCAGCCCCTGAGGGCCCTGTCCCTGTTCCTGCTGCTGCCCCTCCTGCAGCCAAAGCAGCTCCTGTGGGCCCTAGCACTGCCACCTCCCCGCCTGTCCCACCAGCGATGGCAGCTCCTGCTCCTCCTGCAGCCAAAGCAGCCCCCATGAGCCCTGTCCCTGCCCCTGCTGCTCCTCCTGCTGCTGCCACTGCAGCTCCTGCAGCCAAACCTGCTCCTGTGACCCTTGCCCCTGCTGCTCCTGCTGCTGCCACTGCAGCTCCTGCAGCCAAACCTGCTCCTGTGACCCTTGCCCCTGCTGCTCCTCCTGCTGCTGCCACTGCAGCTCCTGCAGCCAAACCGGCTCCTGTGACCCCTGTCTCTGCCCTTCCTGCTCCTCCTGCTGCTGCCACAGCAGCTCCTGCCTCTCCTGCAGCTAAAGCAGCCCCCGTGAGCCCTGTCTCTGCCCCTCCTGCTCCTCAAGCTGCTGCCACAGCAGCTCCTGCCCCTCCTGCAGCCAAACCGGCTCCTGTGAGCCCTGTCCCTGCCCCTCCTGCTGCTGCCACTGCAGCTCCTGCCCCTCCTGCAGCCAAACCAGCTCCTGTGAGCCCTGCCCCTGCTGCTCCTGCTGCTGCCACTGCAGCCCCTGTGGGCCCTGCTGCTGCCCCCTCCCCGCCTGTGCCCCCAGCTCCACCAGCCCCTGGGAGCCCGGTTCCTGCTCCCTCAGCCCCTGCCACAGCAGCTCCTGCTGCCCCCCCTGCGGGCAAAGGGGCTCCTGTGAGCCCTGGCCCTGCTCCCTCAGCCCCTCCTGCAGCCAAAGCAGGTCCCACGAGCCCAGTCCCTGCTCCCTCAGCCCCTCCTGCAGCCAAAGGGGCTCCTGTGAGCCCGATCCCTGCTCCCTCTGCCCCTGCCACTGCAGCTCCCCCAGCTCCTGCCCCCCCTGCAGCCAAAAAGCCTCCCAAGAGCAGCTCCACTGCTGCTGCTCCAGTGCCAGCGGCTGCACCGGCTCCTGCTGCCCCCCCTGTGGCTAAAGCACCACCAAAGAGTCCCGGTGCAGCCACCCCAGCTCCTGCTGCCCCCCCTGCAGCCAAGGCAGCTCCTGTGAGCCCAGGCACTGCTCCATCAGCTCCTGCTGCCCCCCCTGCAGCCAAGGCAGCTCCTGTGAGCCCAGGCACTGCTCCATCAGCTCCTGCAGCCCCCCCTGCAGCCAAGGCAGCTCCTGTGAGCCCGGGCACTGCTCCATCAGCCCCAGCCAAGGCAGCTCCATCACCTCCTGCAGCCAAGGCAGCTCCTGTGAGCCCAGGCACTGCTCCATCAGCCCCAGCCAAGGCAGCTCCTGTGAGCCCAGGCACTGCTCCATCAGCCCCAGCCACAGCAGCTCCTGCTGCTGCCAAAGCACCTCCAAAGAGCCCCGATGCAGCCACCCCAGCTCCAGCCACCCCTCCTGCAGCCAAGGCAGCTCCTGTGAGCCCGGGCACCGCTCCATCAGCTCCTGCAGCCCCCCCTGCAGCCAAGGCAGCTCCTGTGAGCCCCGGCACTGCTCCATCAGCCCCAGCCAAGGCAGCTCCATCACCTTCTGCAGCCAAGGCAGCTCCTGTGAGCCCGGGCACTGCTCCATCAGCCCCAGCCAAGGCAGCTCCATCACCTTCTGCAGCCAAGGCAGCTCCTGTGAGCCCAGGCACTGCTCCATCAGGTCCTGCAGCCAAGGCAGCTCCTGTGAGCCCGGGCGCTGCTCCATCAGCCCCAGCCAAGGCAGCTCCTGTGAGCCCAGGCACTGCTCCATCAGCCCCAGCCAAGGCAGCTCCTGTGAGCCCGGGCACTGCTCCATCAGCCCCAGCCAAGGCAGCTCCATCACCTTCTGCAGCCAAGGCAGCTCCTGTGAGCCCAGGCACTGCTCCATCAGGTCCTGCAGCCAAGGCAGCTCCTGTGAGCCCGGGCGCTGCTCCATCAGCCCCAGCCAAGGCAGCTCCATCAGCTCCTGCAGCCAAAGCAGTTCCCAAGAGCCCCGGTGCAGCTCCAGGAGCCCCATCCGCACCCCCAGCCCCGGGGGTTCCTGGTGCCCCCCAGAAGCCACCTCCTGATGCCGCTGCTCCCCAGAAGGCCACGGGTGGCTCTGCCCCCCCTCCCACTCCCCCCGTGAAGAAGCAGAGCCCCGGCAAGGCCTCCAAGCGCCCGTCCCCGTCCAAACCCGGCACCAAAGCCCCCCCCTCCATCCCCAATGACAACGACGACGAGGAGCTGCCCCCCCTGATCCCCCCCGAGCCTCCCGCTGCCGAGCCGCCGGTGCAGCCCATCCTGGTGGATCTGTGCCCCCGAGCAGCCGTGGCCCCCCCCGAGGCTCCTGCTCCGGCCAAGCAGCCCGGCCTCAGGAATGACAAGGGTATTTGTCCCCACGGATTGCTGTGTGCATGGAGTGGCACTGCCTGGATACTAACCCGCCCCCCCCATGGCACTTGGTGTGTTGGGCTCTCCAGGGAAGGGGGGGGGGGGGCAGGTCTGAGCCGTGCCAGAGCTGGGGGACAGGGAGGGGATGTATCCCATGGGATCAGGGCCCAGGGGCACTAACAGCGTGTGCTCAGGGCACGGTGTGGCTTGTGGCATGGCTCAGCCGGAGCTGGCTTCACGGGCCTGGTCCATGGCCTTGTGCCCGTCAGCCAGGAGGATCTGGGGCCAAACCAGGCTCCGGGGAGGCTCCTTTGCCTGCTCGAGCTCTTGGGATCCCCGAGGGCTCCTGTGTGGAGCTTTGTGGAGGAGGACACGGGACCGAATGGAGGTAATGGTGCATGAGAGGGCGTTGTGGTCACCCGGAGACACCCAGCTCTGTGCTCAGACACGGCTTGTGCTCCCCGAGCAGGAGCCAAGGCGAGCATCCAGAGATGCTCCTGCAGGGTCACTCCTCGTAGGGAAGCTGTGGAACGGGGCAGCAGGAGTTGGCTTCCGTCCCTGCGCTGTGTAGCTGAGCTCCAGGTGCTGCCTGAACCGGTTTGACACCAGATTCACCGCGCTGAGTGGAAACCTTGGCATGTGGCTCCCGGCTCTTGGTGCAGCCCTGAGCTGAGGTGCAGGAAGTGACTTGAGTTTGGTCCGTAGGGTCCGGAACAGAGTCTGACAGCGATGAATCCGTACCAGAGCTCGAAGAGCAAGACTCCACACAGGCCACGACACAGCAGGCACAGGTAGGGAGGGTGGCAGGGGTGGTGGTGGGATCCACCAGGATTGCCGTGATCCCTCCTGTTCTCTGTCCTTGCAGCTTGCAGCAGCAGCTGAGATAGATGAA
>NW_026638275.1:0-3762 GCF_028554395.1 Pezoporus wallicus
GGGTCGACATTCCCAATGTGGGGATGTGACATTCCCAATGGTTGGGGTCGACATTCCCAATGTGGGGATGTGACATTCCCAATGGTTGGGGTCGACATTCCCAATGGTTGGGGTCGACATTCCCAATGGTTGGGGTTGACATTCCCAATGGTTGGGGTCGACATTCCCAATGGGGGGATGTGACATTCCCAATGGTTGGGGTCGACATTCCCAATGGTTGGGGTCAATGTGGGGATGTGACATTCCCAATGGTTGGGGTTGACATTCCCAATGGTTGGGGTCGACATTCCCAATGTGGGGGGATGTGACATTCCCAATGGTTGGGGGACATTCCCGACATTCCCAATGACATTCCCAATGGTTGGGGATGTGACATTCCCAATGGGGGGATGTGACATTCCCAATGGTTGGGGTCGACATTCCCAATGGTTGGGGTTGACATTCCCAATGGGGGGATGTGACATTCCCAATGGTTGGGGTCGACATTCCCAATGGGGGGATGTGACATTCCCAATGGTTGGGGTCGACATTCCCAATGGGGGGATGTGACATTCCCACCTTGCGGAGCTTGTCGTACTCGATGAGCTCCGGGCGGTGCCGGTGGATGAGCGCGTTGAAGGCCAGCCCGTCCTTCCAGCTGCGGCCCCATGGAACGGGGGGCGGCAATGGGGCAGGTTGGGGGGAACGGGGCCTGGGGGGGGACCCTGCCCGGCCACCCCCTTCCATGGATCCCATGGATCCCACCCATCCCCTTCCATGGATCCCACCCATCCCCTTCCATGGATCCCACCCACCCCCTTCCATGGATCCCATGGATCCCACCCATCCCCTTCCATGGATCCCATGGAACCCACCCATCCCCTTCCATGGATCCCACCCATCCCCTTCCATGGATCCCATGGATCCCACCCATCCCCTTCCCTGGATCCCATGGAACCCACCCATCCCCTTCCATGGATCCCATGGATCCCACCCATCCCCTTCCATGGATCCCACCCATCCCCTTCCATGGATCCCATGGATCCCACCCATCCCCTTCCTCCCATCCATGGATCCCACCCATCCCCTTCCATGGATCCCATGGATCCCACCCATCCCCTTCCATGGATCCCACCCATCCCCTTCCATGGATCCCATGGATCCCACCCATCCCCTTCCATGGATCCCACCCATCCCCTTCCATGGATCCCATGGATCCCACCCATCCCCTTCCATGGATCCCACCCACCCCCTTCCATGGATCCCATGGATCCCACCCACCCCCTTCCATGGATCCCACCCATCCCCTTCCATGGATCCCACCCATCCCCTTCCATGGATCCCACCCACCCCCTTCCATGGATCCCATGGATCCCACCCACCCCCTTCCATGGATCCCACCCATCCCCTTCCATGGATCCCATCCATCCCCTTCCATGGATCCCATGGATTCCACCCATCCCCTTCCATGGATCCCAGCTCCCTTTCCCCCCCATTCCCAGTTATCCCAGTACCACTCCCCCCATTCCCAGTTATCCCAGTACCACCCCCCCCATTCCCAGTTATCCCAGTACCACTCCCCCCATTCCCAGTTATCCCAGTACCACTCCCCCCATTCCCGGTTACCCCAGTACCACCCCCCCCATTCCCGGTTATCCCAGTACCTGATATGGAAGTTCTGGACGTTGACGTTTTTATACGGAGCCGTCTTCCGCTGGCACCAGAGCAGCAGCCCCTCCTTGGCCGAGGTCTCTGCAAGGGGCATCCCATGATCCCCCCCCCATCCCATTGGATCCCATTGGATCCCCCCCCAGCTCCCATTGGATACCATTGGACCCCCCCCCCCCGCTCCCATTGGATCCCCCCCCAGCTCCCATTGGATCCCATTGGATCCCCCCCCACCAGCTCCCATTGGATCCCCCCCCCCCCCCGGCTCCCATTGGATCCCATTGGACCCCCCCATCCCACTGGATTCCCCCCCCCATCCCATCCCACTGGATCCCATTGGATCCCCCCATCCTATCCCATTGGATCCCCCCCCATCCCATTGGATCCCATTGGACACCCCCCCCATCCCATTGGATCCCATTGGATCCCCCCTGAGCCGATTGGACCGCCCCCATCCCACTGGATTCCCCCCCCATCCCATCCCACTGGATCCCATTGGATCCCCCCATCCCATCCCAGTGGATCCCCCCCCCATCCCATTGGATCCTCCCCCCGATCCCATTGGATCCCATTGGATCCTCCCCCCCATCACATTGGATCCCACTGGATCCCCATCCCCCCCTCCCCCCGATCCCATTGGACACCCCCCATCCCATTGGATCCCATTGGACACCCCCATCCCATTGGATCCCATTGGATCCCCCTGATCCCATTGGACCCCCCATCCCACTGGATTCCCCCCATCCCATCCCACTGGATCCCACTGGATCCCCCCATCCCATCCCAGTGGATGCCCCCCATCCCATTGGATCCGCCCCCCGATCCCATTGGATCGCCACCCTCCACGGAGATGTCCTGGATGGCGAAGCGGAGGATGATGGTCCAGATCATCCCCAGCGTCATCTTGGCGTTGCCGTCGACGATCTCTGCGGGAGGGAGCAGCCGTGGGGCAGAGCCCGTGGGGCAGAGCCAGGGGGGCAGAGCCAGGGGGGCAGGAGCCCATGGGGCAGGAGCCCGTGGGGCAGAGCCCGTGGGACAGAGCCCGTGGGGCAGAGCCCGTGGGGCAGAGCCCGTGGGACAGAGCCCGTGGGGCAGGAGCCCATGGGGCAGAGCCAGGGGGAGAAGGGGCTGGAAGGGCTCCGAGCAGCTCCGGAGGGGCTTTGGGAATGGGATCCAATGGGATGGGGAGGAAGGGATCCAATGGGATGGGAGGAAGGGATCCGATGGGATGGGAGGAAGGGATCCGATGGGATGGGGAGGAAGGGATCCGATGGGATGGGAGGAAGGGATCCAATGGGATGGGAGGAAGGGATCCGATGGGATGGGGAGGAAGGGATCCGATGGGATGGGAGGAAGGGATCCAATGGGATGGGAGGAAGGGATCCGATGGGATGGGGAGGAAGGGATCCGATGGGATGGGAGGAAGGGATCCAATGGGATGGGGAGGAAGGGAGCCTTTGGGATGGGAGGAAGGGATCCGATGGGATGGGAGGAAGGGATCCGATGGGATGGGAGGAAGGGATCCAATGGGATGGGGAGGAAGGGATCCGATGGGATGGGAGGAAGGGATCCGATGGGATGGGAGGAAGGGATCCGATGGGATGGGAGGAAGGGATCCGATGGGATGGGAGGAAGGGATCCGATGGGATGGGAGGAAGGGATCCAATGGGATGGGAGGAAGGGTTCCGATGGGATGGGGAGGAAGGGATCCGATGGGATGGGAGGAAGGGATCAATGGGATGGGAGGAAGGGATCCGATGGGATGGGGAGGAAGGGATCCGATGGGATGGGAGGAAGGGATCCAATGGGATGGGGAGGAAGGGATCCGATGGGATGGGAGGAAGGGATCCGATGGGATGGGAGGAAGGGATCCGATGGGATGGGGAGGAAGGGATCCAATGGCATGGGGCTGGGGGGATCCATGCAGGAGGCCGATGGGAGGGGGGGGCACTCAATGGGAATGCCATGGGAATGCTGCAGGAGATGGGGGGGGAGGACGCCAGAGCCCCCACATCCCATGGGAATTCCCGGAGCCTGGGGGATCCCAAGGGAGCCAGGTTGGGAAGGGATCAGATCTGGGGGGGGGGGGCAACGGCTCCACTGGGATCGTGGGGG
>NW_026638276.1:0-3731 GCF_028554395.1 Pezoporus wallicus
CTCCATCAGCACCCAAACCCCCCCGCAAGCACCCAACCCCCCCCATCAGCACCCAACCCCCCCCATCAGCACCCAACCCCCCCCAAACCCCATTAGCACCCAACCCCCCCATCAGCACCCAAACCCCCCATCAGCACCCAAACCCCCCCATCAGCACCCAAACCCCATCAGCACCCAAACCCCGCCTCAGCACCCAAACCCCGCCTCAGCACCCAAACCCCCCCTCAGCACCCAAACCCCATCAGCACCCAACCCCCCCATCAGCACCCAAACCCCACCCTGGGACCCCAATGGGCACCCAAAGACCCTCAAGGACCATTCAGACCCCCTTGAATCCCCCCCAAACCCCCACCAGGGACCCATAGGAGGGTCCCAGCCCCCCCCCCGCCCCAGCACCCATGGGTGCACCTTGGCCACGTGGTCCTGCACGGCCAGGAAGTTGAGGAAGGCGACGTTGACCATGTCGGGGCCGTGCACCACGGTCAGGAGCCGCTCCTGGGGGTGCCCCCCTGCACCCCCAAACCCCAACAGCTCCCGCGTGCGGGGGTCCTGCACCGGCACCCATGGGTGCCCCCAGCCATGGTCAGAGGGTGCCCGGAACGGGGTGACCACAGCACCCAGAGCATCCCGAAACAGGCACCCAGAGCACCCCAAAACAGGGTGCCCATAGAACCCGGAGCATCCTGAAACAGGAACCCAGAGCACCCCAAAACAGGGTGCCCATAGAACCCACAGCACCCTGAAACAGGCACCCAGAGCACCCCAAAACAGGGTGCCCATAGAACCCAAGGCACCCTGAAACAGGCACCCAGAGCACCCCAAAACAGGGTGCCCATAGAACCCACAGCACCCTGAAACAGGCACCCAGAGCACCCCAAAACAGGGTGCCCATAGAACCCACAGCACCCTGAAACAGGCACCCAGAGCACCCCAAAACAGGGTGCCCATAGAATCCAGAGCACCCTGAAACAGGCACCCAGAGCATCCCAAGACAGGCACCCACAGCACCTAGAGCACCCCAAAACAGGGTGCCCCTAGAACCCAGAGCACCCTGAAACAGGCACCCAGAGCACCCCAAAACAGGGTGCCCATAGAACCCAGAGCACCCAAAACAGAGTGCCCAGAGCACCCTGAAACAGGGCACCCATAGCACCCATAGAACCCTAAAACAAGGCGCCCACAGAACCCAGAGCACCCTCAGCATCCCGAAACAGGCACCCAGAAACGGCACACACAGCACCCATAGCAACCTAGACCAGGCACCCACAAAACAGGGCACCCACAGCACCCACAGCAACCTAACCAGGCACCCCCAGCACTGCAAAACAAGACACCCACAGCACCCATAGCAATCCAAACCAGGCACCCACAGCACCCTGAAACACCCATAGAACTCTCAGCACCCCAAACCAGGCACCCATAGAACCCCAACACAGGGTGCGCACAGCACCCAAAACCAGCACCCAGAGCCCCCCCCCTCCCCAGCACCCATCTGGAGCCCCCTCACCTTTGGCACCCGTGCGTAGCGCCCGGTCCGGGTGTCGCGAATCACACAGATGTCCAACAGATCCACCTCCTGTGGGAGACAGCACCCATAGCACCCAGAGCACCCATTGCGGGCACCCAGAGCACCCATCACACAGATGTCCAACAGATCCACCTCCTGTGGGAGCCAGCACCCAGAGCACCCATTGCGGGCACCCAGAGCACCCATCACACAGATGTCCAACAGATCCACCTCCTGTGGGAGACAGCACCCAGAGCACCCAGAGCACCCATTGCGGGCACCCAGAGCACCCATCACACAGATGTCCAACAGATCCACCTGCTGTGGGAGCCAGCACCCAGAGCACCCAGAGCACCCATTGCGGGCACCCAGAGCACCCATCACACAGATGTCCAACAGATCCACCTCCTGTGGGAGCCAGCACCCATAGCACCCAGAGCACCCATTGCGGGCACCCTGAGCACCCATCACACAGATGTCCAACAGATCCACCTCCTGTGGGAACCAGCACCCACAGCACCCAGAGCACCCATTGCGGGCACCCAGAGCACCCATCACACAGATGTCCAACAGATCCACCTCCTGTGGGAGCCAGCACCCATAGCACCCAGAGCGGGCACCCAGAGCACCCACAATGGGCACCCACAGCACCCAGAACAGGCACCCATAGCACCCACAATCGGCACCCATAGCACCCATCATGGGCACCCATGGTGGGCGCCCAAAGCACCCACAGCGGGCACCCATACTGGCACCCATAACACCCACATATCACCCACAGAGCACCCATAACACCCACAGCACCCAGACTGGGTACCCACAGAACCCATAACGGGCACCCAGAGCACCCATCGTGGGCACCCATAGCACCCACACTGGGCACCCAGAGCACCCAGAGAAGGCACCCACAGCGGGCCCCCATAGCAGGCACCCAATAGCACCCACACTGGGTACTCATAGCACCCAGTCCGGGCACCCATAGCACACATAACGGGCACCCATAACACGCACAGCACCAACAATGGGTACCCATAGAACCCATAACGGGCACCCATAGCACCCATAGCGGGCACTCATAGCACCCACAATGGGCACCCATAGCACACATAACGGGCACCCATAGCACCCACACTGCGCATCCACAGTGGGGCACTCAGCACCCATAGCATCCACAATGGGCACCCACAATGGGGCACTCAGCACCCATAGCACCCACAATGGGCATCCAGAATGGGGCACACATAGCACCCATAGCACCCACAGTGGGCACCCAGAATAGGGCACCCATAGCACCCACAACGGGCACCCAGAATGGGGCACCCAGCACCCATAGCACCCACAATGGGGCTCTCAGCACCCATAGCACCCACAATGGGCACCCAGAATAGGGCACCCAGCACCCATAGTAACCACAATGGGCATCCAGAATGGGGCACACATAGCACCCATAGCACCCACAATAGGGCACCCATAGCACCCACAGTGGGCACCCAGAATAGGGCACCCATAGCACCCACAATGGGCACCCACAATGGGGCACTCAGCACCCATAGCACCCACAATGGGGCTCTCAGCACCCACAGAACCCACAATGAGGCACCCAGAATGGGGCACCCAGCACCCATAGTAACCACAATGGGCATCCAGAATGGGGCACACATAGCACCCATAGCACCCACAATAGGGCACCCATAGCACCCACAGTGGGCACCCAGAATAGGGCACCCATAGCACCCACAATGGGGCACTCAGCACCCATAGCACCCACAATGGGGCTCTCAGCACCCACAGAACCCACAATGAGGCACCCAGAATGGGGCACCCAGCACCCATAGTAACCACAATGGGCATCCAGAATGGGGCACACATAGCACCCATAGCACCCACAATGGGCACCCACAGCACCCACAGTGGGCACCCAGAATAGGGCACCCATAGCACCCACAACGGGCACCCAGAATGGGGCACCCAGCACCCATAGCACCCACAATGGGGCTCTCAGCACCCACAGAACCCACAATGAGGCACCCAGAATGGGGCTCTCAGCACCCATAGCACCCACAACGGGCACCCAGAATAGGGCACCCAGCACCCATAGCACCCACAATGGGGCTCTCAGCACCCACAGAACCCACAATGAGGCACCCAGAATGGGGCTCTCAGCACCCATAGCACCCACAACGGGCACCCAGAATGGGGCACCCAGCACCCATAGCACCCACAA
>NW_026638277.1:0-20000 GCF_028554395.1 Pezoporus wallicus
TAGAAAGCTGGTGCTTGGGCCTCTTCTTCAGACAGTGACCTTTGCACGGGTGCCACCCGCTTTGCAGTCACTCCTCCCATTCCCAACTAAAAGTCCATTTGAATTAAACATATACAGAGCCCTAATCTGGCTGTCCCGCACCGCAGTGAGTATAGCGCAAATGTTTGGCCTCTGCTCCCACATCCAAAGATCCTGTACAGCAAGGTGGCACTGGACTTCTTCTGCAGACCGTGAGCTTTACAACGGTGCCACCCGCATTGCTTTCACTCCTCGCTCTCCCACCTCAAAGTGCATTTGAATCCAACGTCCAGGCCTTCAGCTCTCTGTTGCCATGCAGCAGTGTGAATAGAGGATAAATGTTCGGTCTCTGTGTCCACAGCTGAAAAGCCAGGACAGAAAGCTGGTGCTGTGCCACTTCTGCAGACAGTGAACTTGGCAAAGGTGCACCCGCATTGCTGTCACTCCTCTCTCTCCACCTAAAAGTCCATTTGAATCCAACCTCTGCGGCACCAGCTCTCGGCTGTCCTGCACAGAGTGAGTAGAGCACAAATATTTGGCTTCTGCTCCCAGAGCAGAAGAGTCAGGACAGAAAGAGAGCTCTGGGCCTCTTTTGCAGAGAGAGAGCTTTGCAAAGGTACCATTGGCATTGCTGTCACTCCTCGCTTTCCCACCTAAAAGTCCATTCGAATGCCACATTTGCAACACCCGCTCTTAGCGGTCCTGCAGCCGAGTTCGTATGACACAAGTGTTGGGCCTTTGCCCCCACAGCCAGATAGCCTGGAGATAAAGCTGGGGCTGGGCATCTTCTGCAAGCAGTGAGGTTTGCAACGGTGACATCCACATTGCTGTCCGAGTTCGCTTTCACACCTAAAATTCCAATTGTATTCAACTCCTCTGGAAGGTGTTTGGCCTCTGCTCCCACAGCTGAAGAGCCAGGACAGAAAGCTTGTGCTGGGCCTCTTCTGCAGACAGTGAGCTTTGCAACAGTGACACTCGCACTGCTTTCACTCCTCACTTTCACACCATCTAACATCTACGGCGCCTACTCTCAGCTGTCCTGCAGGAGACTGAGTATAGCTCAAATGTTTGGCCTCTGTTCCACAGGCGATGAGCCAGGATAGCAAGGTGGTGCTGGACCTCTTCTGCAAACAGTGAGCTTTGCAACAGTGCCAACTGCATTAATGAACCTTCTCCCTTTCCCACCTAAAAGTCCATTTGAATTAAAGATCTACAGTGTCCTCTCCAGGCCGTCCTGAAGCAAAGTGAGTAGAGCACAAACGTTTGCTCTCTGCTCCCACAGCCTAAGAGACAGGACAGAAAACTGGTGATGGGCCTCTTCTGCAGACAGCAAGCTTTGAACCATGCTACGCGAATTGCTTTCCCTCCTTGTTTTCCCATTTAAAATGCAATTGTGTGCAACTTCTCTGGTGACCTCTCCTGGCTGTCCTGCAGCAGAGTGAGTAGACAACGAATGTTTGGCCTCTGCTCCCACAGCCAAACAGCCAAGACAGTAAGGTGGTGCTGGACCTCTTCTGCAGACAGTGGGCTTTGCAAGGGTGCCAATCACATTGCTGAACCTCCTCGCTTTCCCACATAAAAGTCCATTTGAATCCAACCTCTGCGGCACCCGCTCTCGACTGTCATGCAGCTGATAGAGTAGCTCATGAATGTTTGTCCTCTGCTGCCACACCTGAAGAGCCAGGACAGAAATTTGGTTCTGGGCCTCTTCTGCAGTGAGCTTTGGAAAAGTGCCACACGCATTGCTGTCGCTCCTCGCTTTCCCCCATAAAAGTCCAATTGTGTGCAATTTCCCTGTTACCCTCTCCTGGCTCTCTTCCATCAGAGTGATTAGAGCACAAATGTTTGGCCTCTGCTCCCACAGCCAAAGAACCAGGACAAAAAGTTGGTTCTAGGCCAAAAAAAGTCAATTGTGTGCAAATTCTCTGGGGCCCTCTCCTGGCCTTACTGGAGCAGAGAGAGTAGAGCACAAATGTTTGGCCTGTGCTCCCACAGGCCAATAGACAGGACAGAAATCTGGTGCTGGGCCTTTTCTGCCAACAGTGAGCTTTGCAACGGTGGCACCCGCATTGCTGTCACTACTCCATTTCCCACCTAAAAGTCCATTTCAATCCAACATTTGTGGCTGTCCATCAGTAGAGTGACTCGAGCACGAATGTTTGGCCTCTGCTCCCACAGGCAAAGAGCCAGGAGAGAAATCTGGTGCTGGGCCTCTTCTGTAGACAGTACGCTTTGCAGTGGGGCCACCCGAATTGCTGTCGCTCCTCTGTGATCCAAGTAAAAGACCATTTAAATCCAACCTCTGCGGCGCCCACTCACGACAGTCCTGCAGCCGAGTGAGTAGGTCATGAATTCTTGGCCTCTGCTGCGACAGCTAAATAGCCAGGACAGAAAGCTGGTCCTGCTCCTCTTCTGCAGATATTGAGCTTTGTACCCATGCCACTCACATTGCTGTTGCTCCTCACTTTCACACCTAAAAGTCCAGTTGTGTGCAAGTTTTCTGGTGCTGGCTTCTGGCCATCCTGCAACAGAGTGAGTAGAGCACGAAAGTTTCGCCTCTGCTCCCACAGCCAAAGAGCCAGGAAATGAAGTGGGTGCTGAGCCTCTTCTGCAGACATTGCGACTTGCAATGGTGCCACACGCATTGCTCTTTTTTTCCCTCCTAAAGTCCATTTAAATCCAAAACCTGCAGCACTCTCACTTGTCTGTCCTTCAGCAGAGTGAGTAGAACATGCATTTTTGGCCTCTGCTCCCACAGCCGAAGAGACAGGACAGCAAGACGGTGCTGGGCATCTTCTGCTGGCAGTGAGATTTTCAACGACACCCGCATTACTATAGTTCCCCGCTTTCCCACCTAAAAGTCCATTTGAATACAAAAACTGTGGCATACACTGTCAGCTGTCCTTCAGCAGAATGAGTAGAGAACAAATGTTTGGTCTCTGCTCTCAGACCTGAAGAGCCAGGACAGAAAGCTGGTGCTGTGCCTGCCCTGCAGACAGTGAGCTTTGCTACAGTGATGCCTGAATTGCTGTTGCTCCTCGCTTTCCCACCTAAAAATCCAATTGATTGCAACTTCTCTCGAGCCCTTTCCTGATCGTACTGCTGCAGAGTGAGTAGAGCACGAAAGTTTGGCCGCTGCTCCCACAGCCGAAGAACCAGGACAAAAAGCTGGTACTATGGCTCTTCTGCAGTCAAAGAGATTTGCAATGTTGACACCCGCATGGCTTTCGCTCCTTCTTTTCTCACCTTCAGCTGATTGAGTAGAGCACAAATGTTTGGCCTCTGCTCCCACAGCCAAATAACCATGAAACAAAGCCAGTGCTGGACCTCTTCTGCAGACAGTAACCTTTCCAACAGTGCCAGCAGCATTGCTGTCGCTCCTCCCTTTCCCACCTAAAAGTCCATTTGAATCCAACCTCTGCTGCACGAACTCTCACCTGTCCTTTAGCAGAGTGAGTAGAGCACGAATGCTTGGCCTCCGCTTCCACAGCCGAAGAGCCAGGACAGAAAGCTGGCACTGGTTGTCTTCTGCAGAGAGAATTGCAACGTTTCCACCCGCATTGCTGACACTCCTGGGATGGGTACTATTGCAAAGCTCACTGTCTTCAGAAGAGGCCCAGTACCATCTTTCTTTCCTGGTTCTTTGGCAGTGAGAGCAGAGGCCAAACATTCGTGCTCTACTCACACTGCTGCAGGGCGGCGAGGAGAAGTCACCAGAGAAGTTGCACACAATTGGTCTTTTAGGTAGGAAAGCGAGAAGCAACAGTGATGTCGGTGGCATCGGTATAAAGCTCAAAATCTGCAGAAGAGGCCCATGACCAGATTTCCAGATTTCTGTCCTGCCTCTTCAGCTGTGGCAGCAGAGGCCAAACATTCATGATCTACTCATTCGGCAGGAGGACAGTGGAGAGCAGCACCGCAGATATTGGGTTCAAATGGTCTTTCACGTGGGACAAAGGAGGAGAGAAAGCAATTCAGGTGGCCCTGTTGCAAAGCCCACTGTCTGCAGAAGAGGACCAGCACCAGATATCTCTCCTGAGTCTTCGGCTGTGGGAGCAGATCTCAAACATTCGTGCTCTAGTCACTCTGATGCAGGACAGCCTTGAGTGGACGCCAGAGATGTTAGACTCAAATGGAGTTCTGGTGTGAAAGCGATGAGTGAAAGCAATGCAGGTGTCACCGTTGTAAAGCTCACTGTCTGCAGAAGATGCCCAGCACAAGCTTTCTGTCCGGGATCTTCCACTGTGGGAGCAGAAGCTAAACATTGGAGCTCTACTCAATATGCTGCAGGACGCCGGGAGAGGACACCAGAGAAGTTGCACACAATTGGGCTTTTAGGTGGAAAAGCAAGGTGTGACAGCAATGAGGGTGGCAGCCCTGCAAAGCTCTGAGTCTGCAGATGTTGCCCAGCACCACCTTTCTGTCCTGGATGTTTGGCTGTGGGAGCAGAGGCCCAACATTCGTGCTATACGTACTCGGCCTCAGGACAGCCGAGAGCGGGAGCCACAGAGGTGACATTCAAATGGACTTCTATGCGGGAAAGCAAGGAGCGACTGCAGTGGGGGTGGCACTGTTGCAAAGCTCACTGTCTGCAGAAGAGGCCTAGCACCAGCTTTCTGTCCTGGCTCTTCAGCTGAGGGAACAGACTCCAAGCATTCGTGCTCTACTCACTCTGTGCAGGACTACCATTAGAGGGCACCAGGAAAGTTGCACACAATTGGACTTTCATGTGGGAAAGCGAGGAGCGACAGCAATGAGGTTGGCACCGTTGTAAAACTCTCTGTCTGCAGAAGAGGCCCAGCACCACCTTGCTATCCTGGCTCTTCGGCTGTGGTAGCAGAAGCCAAACTTTGGTGCTCTACTCGGCTGAAGGGCAGCCAAGAGGGAGTGTGGCAGTGTTTAGAGTCAAATGTACTTTAAGGTGGGAATGGGAGGAGCGAAAGCAATGCGTTTGGTACCGTTGCAATGCTCACTTTCTGCAGAAGAGGCCCAGGACCAGCTTTCTGTCCTGGCTCTTTGGCTGTGGCAGCAGCGGCCAAACATTCACGCTCTGCTCACTCTGCTGCAGGTCAGCTGAGAGAGGGAATGCGAGAAGCTACACACAATTAAAATTTTAGGTGGGAAACGAGGAGCGACAGCAATGCAGGTGGCATCATTGCAAAGTTCATTGACTGCAGAAGAGGCCCAGCGCCAGCTTTCTGTCCTGGGTCTTCGGCAGTGCGAGCAGAGGCCAAACATTCGTGTCCTGCTCACTCTGCTACAGGACAGCGGGATCCACAGAGGATGGATTCAAAGAAAATTTTAGGTGGGAAAGCAAAGAGCGAAAGCAATGCGCATGTCACTGTTGCAAAGCTCACTGTCTGCAGAAGAGGCCCAGCACCAGTATTCTCCCCTGGCTCTTTGGCTCTGGCAGCAGACTCAAAACATTTGTGCTCTACTCACTGTTTTGCAGCATGGCCATGAGAGGGCATCAGAGAAGTTATAAGCACTTTGACTTTCAGGTGGGAAAGCCAAGACTGAGATCAATGCGGGTGGCAGTGCTGTGAAGCTCACTGTCTAAGGAAAATGCCCAGCGCCGGATTTCTGTCCTGGCTCTTTGGCTGTCTGAGCAGAAGCCAAACATTCATTCTCTAATCACTGTGCTGCAGCAAAGCCGAGAGTGAATGCTGCAGAGGTTGGATTCAAATGGACTTGTAGATAGGAAAACGAAGAGCGACAGCAATGCGGGTGGCACCCTTGCAAAGCTCACTATCTGCAGAAGAGGCCTAGCACCAGCTTTCTCGCCTGGCTCTTTGGCTGTGAGAGCAGAGGCCAAAAATTCACGGTCTACTCACTCTTATGCTGGACGGCCAAGAGCTGGCATCGCGGAGGTTGGATTCAAATGTACTTTTAGATGGGAAAGCAGGCACTTACAGCAATGCGGGTGACACTGTTGCAAAGCTAATGCTCTGCCGAAGAGGTCCAGTACAAGCTTCCTGTCCTTTCTCTTTGACTGTGGGAGCAGATGCCAAACATTCATGCTCTATTCACTATACTGTAGGACCGACAGGAGAGGTCACCGTAGATGTTTAATTCAAATGGAGTTTTAGCTGGGAAAATGAGGAGTGACAGCCGTGCAGGTGGAACCGTTGCAAAGCACACTGTCTTCAAAAGAGCCCAGAACCAGCTTTCTGTCCTGACCCTTTGGCTGTGGGAGCAAAGGCCAAAGATTTGTGCTCTACTCACTGTGCTACAGGATGTCCAGGAGAGGACTCTGTAGAGGATTCATTCAAATGGGCTTTTAGGTGGGAATGGGAGGATCGACAGCAATGAGAGTGGCAGATTTGCAAATCTCACTGACTGCAGAAGAGGACCAGCACGAGCTTTCTGTCCTGACTCTTAGGCTGTGGGAGCAGAGGCCAAGCATTCATGCTCTACTCACTCAGCTGCAGGACACCTGAGAGCGTGTGCGCAGCGGATGGATTCAAATGGGCTTTTTGGCTAGAAAGCAAGGAGCGACAGCAATGCTGGTAATTCCGTTGCAAAGCTGACTGTCTGCAAAATAGGCCTAGCACCAGCATTCCTTCCTTGCCCCTGGACTGTTGGAGTAGATTCCAAACATTTGTGCTCTCCTCATTGTGCTGCAGGACGGCCAGGAGAAGACTCTGTAGATGTTTGATTCAAATGGACTTCTTGGTGTGACAGCAAGGAGCGACAGCAATGCTGGTACCACCACTACAAGGCTGACTGTCTGCAGAAGAGGTCCAGCACCAGCATTCTGTCCTGGCTCTTCTGCTCTGGGAGCAGAGGCCAAACAGTCATGCTCTACTCACTCGGCTGTGGGGCAGCCGAGAGCGGGTACCACAGAGGTTGGACTCAAATATACTTTTAGATGGGAAAGCAAGGAGTGATAGCAATGTGGTTGGCACTGTTGCACAGCTCACTGTCTGCAGAAGATGCCCAGCACAAGCTTTCTGTCTTGGCTCTTCCACTGTGGGAGCAGAAGCTAAACATTGGAGCTCTACTCAATGTGCTGCAGGATGCCGGGAGAGGACACCAGAGAAGTTGCACACAATTGAGCTTTTAGGTGGAAGCAAGGAGCGACAGCAATGAGGGTGGCAGCCCTGCAAAGCTCTGAGTCTGCAGATGTTGCCCAGCACAACCTTTCAGTCCTGGATGTTTGATGTTTGGCTGCGGGAGCAGAGGCCCAACATTCGTGCCATACGTGCTCAGCCTTAGGACAGCCGAGAGCGGGAGTCACAGAGGTGGCGTTCAAATGGACTTTTAGGTGGGAAAGCAAGGAGCAACTGCAATGCGGGTGGCATTGTTGCAAAGCTCACTGTCTGCAGAATAGGACTAGCACCAGCTTTCTGTCCTGGCTCTTCAGCTGCGGGAGCAGAGACCAAACATTCGTGCTCTACTTGCTGTTCTGCAGGAACGAAAGGAGAGGTTGCCGTAGATGTTTAATTGAAATGGACTTTTAGGTAAGAAAACGAGGAGCGACAGCAATGCGGGTGGAGCCATTGCAATGATCACTGTCTTTAGAAGAGCCCAGCACCATCTTTCTCTCCTGGCCCTTCGAGTGTGAGAGCAAAGGCCAAAGATTTGTGCTCAACTCACTGTGCTGCAGATGGCCAGGAGAGGACTCTGTAGACGATTCATTCAAATGGACTTTTAGGCGGGAACAGAAGGATCGACAGAAATGTGGGTGGCACAGCTGCAAATCTCACTGTCTGCAGAAGCGGCTCAGCCTGAGCTTTGTGTCTTGGCTCTTTGGCTGTGGGAGCAGAAGCTAAACATTCATGCTCTACTCACTCAGCTGCAGGACACCTGAGAGCATGCGCCACAGAGGATGGATTCAAATGGAATTTAGGTTCGAAAGGAAGGAACGACAGCAATGCCGGTAACACCACTGCAAAACTGGCTGGCTGCAGAAGAGGCTCAGGACCAGCATTCTGTCCTGGCTCTTCGGCTGTGGCAGCAGCGGCCAAACATTCACGCTTTACTCACTCTGCGGCAGGACAGATGAGATTGGGAATGCGAGAAGCTACACACAGTTAAAATTTTAGGTGGGAAACGAGGAGCGACAGCAATGCGGGTGGCACCATTGCAAAGCTCACTGACTGCAGAAGAGGCCCAGCACCAGCTTCAGATATCAGGGCAGAGGCCAAGCATTCATGCTCTACTCACTCTGCTGCGGGACAGCCAAGAGCAGGGGGCTACAGAGGTTGGACTCAAATTTACTTTTAGGTGGGAAAGCAAGGAGCGAAAGCAATGCGGCTGGCACTGTTGCAAATTTCAATGTCTGCAGAAGAGGCCTAGCACCCACTTTCTGTCCTGGCTCTTCGCCTGTGGCAGAGGAGGCCAAACATTGGAGCTCTATTCTGCTGTGGTACAGCCGACTGAGGGCACCAGAGAAGTCACAGGCTTTGTATTCAAATGGACTTTATGTGTGAAAGCGGGGAACTACAGCAATGCGGGTGTCACTGTTGGAAAGCTCACTGTCTGCGGAAGAGGCCCAGCACCTAATTTCTCTACTGGCTCTTCGGCTGTGGGAACAGAGTCAAACATTCATGCTCTACTCACTCAGCTGCAGGACATCTGAGAGCATGCGCCGCTGAGGAGGGATTCAAATGGACTTCTGGTGCAAACGCAAGGAGTGACAGGAATTTGGGTAACACTCTTGCAAAGCTGACTGTCTGCAAAAGAGGCCTAGCACCTGCTTTCTGTCCTGGTTTCTCGGCTGCGGGAGCAGAGGCCAAACATTTTTGGTCTACTCACTGTGCTACAGGACGGCCCGGAGAAGATGATGCAGATGGTTAATTCAAATGGACTTTTAGGTGGGAAATTGAGAATCCACAGCAATGCAGGTGGCACCGTTTCAAAGCTCACTGTTTGAAGGAGTATCACATGCTTTCTGTCATGGCTCTTAGGCTGTGGGAGCAGAGGCCAAACATTCATGGTCGACTCAGACTGCTGCAGGACAGCCAAGAGAAAGCTCCACAGATGTTGGATTCAAATGGACTTTTAGGTGGAAATGCAAGGAGTGACAGCAATGCCGTTGGCTCCGTTGCAAAGCTCACTGTCTGCAGAAGAGGCCCAGCTCCAGCTTTCAGTCTTGTCTCTTCAGCTGTAGAAACAGAGGCTAAACATTCTTTCTCTACTCACTCTGCTGCAGGACGGTCAGGAGAGGGCATCAGAGAAGATGCACACAATTGGACTTCAAGGTGGGAAGGAGAGGAGCAACAGCAATGTGGGTGCACATGTGCAAAGCTCACTGTCTGCTGAAGAGGCCCAGCACCATTTTTCTGTCCTGGCTCTCATCTAATGCGTATTGAGCCAAAGAGCCAGAGCAGAAGGCTGCTGGTGGGACTAAGCAGCAACAAGGCACATCTGCAGCAGTGTCACCAGCATGTCAATGCACTCTATCTTTCCTGCCTAAAAAGGTAGAAGCAAGTCACTCAAAGTGCCAACTTGCAGCTTCTGCTTCTCCAGAGCACGAGCCAGTACAGAAAGCTGCTGCTGCTGGACATTCAGCTGAAGGTTCCATGCCCTGCTCCCACAGTGGAGGTGGCAGGGCAGAAAGCAGGTGCTGGGAATCATCTGCACAGAGTAAGGTGTGCTCTAGTGTCAGCAAAATGGCAATTTGCACTACCTTTGTAATGTTAAATTCATCTTCCTACAGTGCCTCTTTGATGTTCCCTCACCATATCCAGGTGCAGAACTCACAAACTGCAAACGTCCAGCTAATGTGCATAGAGCCGAGGAGGCAGAGCAGAAACCTGTTGGTGGGCCTAAGCAACAACCAGGCACCCCAGCAGGAGTGTCATTAGGATGTCAAAGCACCCCAGCTTTCCCACCTAAAACGGTAGAAGCAAGTCTCTCAAAGTACGAATCTACAGCTTCTGCTTCTTCAGAGCAGGAGCCGGAGCAGAAAGCTGCTGCTGGTCATTCAGGTGAAGGCTCCATGACCTGCTCCTACCATGGGGGTGCCACTTCCAAAACCTGGTTCTGGGAATCACCTGCACAGAGTAAGCTGCTCTCCAGTGTCAGCAGCACGACAATGTGCACTTTCTTTGTAATGTTAAGTCCATCTTCCTACCGTGACTCCTTGATGTTCCCTTGCCAGATCCAGGCACAGTGCTCACAGTTGAAAACTCCAGCTAATGTGCATAGATCCAAAGAGACAGATCAGAAAGTTGCTGCTGGGAATAAGCAGCAACCAGGGAGATCAAGAGCAGGGTCACCAGCATGTCAAAGAAGCCCAGCTTTCTTGCCAAAAATGGTAGAAGCAAGACTCTCATTCTACAAACAGGCAGCATCTGCTTCTCCAGAAGATGAGACAGAGAAGAAAGCTGCTGGGGGCTTTCAGCTGAAGGCTCCATGCCCTGCTGACACAGTGGAGGTGACACTGCAGAAAATTTGTGCTGGATATCACCTGCACAGATTGAGCTGTCCTCCACTGTAATCAACATGGCAATGGGCACTACCTTTGTAATGTTAAGTCCATCTTCCTCCACTGCGTCTTTGATGTTCCTCGCAGGTCCAGGAGCAGTGTTCACAGACTGCAAAGGTCCAGGTAATGCGTATAGATCCAAAGAGCCAGAGCAGAAACCTGTTGGTGGGACTAAGAAGCAACCAGGGAGCTTTCAGCAGTGTATCCAGCATGTTGAGAGTACCCCAGCTTTCCTGCTTTAAGCAGTAGACGCAAGTCTCTCAAAGTGCGAACATAAAGCTTCAGGTTCTCCTGAGCATGAGCGAGAGCAGAAAGCTGCTGCTGGATGTTGTGGTTTAAACCCAGCCGTAAATCAAGCAGTCTCTCTCTCACCACACACACACACACCCCTTTCCTTCCCCCTGCTCCCGGAGGGAGAATCACAAGAATGAAACTCCCAGGGGTTGAGATAAGAACAGTTTAGTAACTAAGGGATAACACAAATCACTACTGCTACCACCAATAATAATACTGATAAAGGAAATAACAAGGGAAGAGAATACAACACATCACCACCAGCTGATCGATAACTCGCCCCACCCCGCCTGACTGAGCACAGACCAATACCTTGTCGTGCTGTGGTATGGAATACCTCTTTAGTTTGTTTGGGTCAGGTGTCATGTCTCTGCTTCCTCCCAGCTTCCCCGTTTCCCTGGCAGACCATGAGACTCACAAAGTCCTTGGTCAGACTAAAACATCTGAGCAGTAACTAAAAACATTGGTGTTATCAGCGCTGTTCCCAGGCTGAAAGTCAAAAACATAGCACTGCACCAGCTACTATGAAGGAGAAAAATGACTGCTACTGTGGAACCCAGGACACTGGACGTTCAGCTGAAGCCTCCATCCCTTTCTTCCTCCGTGGAAATGGCAGAGCATAAAGCTTGTGCTGGACATCACCTGCACAAAGTAAGCTGTGCTCCAGTATGAGCAAGGTGGCAATGTGCATTACCTTTGTATTGTTAAGTCCATCTTTCTACGGTGCCTCTTTGATGGTCCCACGCCAGATCCAGGTGCAAGGCTCACAGAATTCAAACATCCACCTAATGCGTATTGAGCCAAAGAGCTAGACCAGAAAGCTGCTGATGGGCCTAAGCTGCTGAAAAGGCAAGAGCGGGCACTGCAGAGGTTGAACTCAAATGGACTTTAACGTTGGAAAGCAAGCAGCGACAGCAATTCAGAGGGAACCTTTGCAAAGCTCACTGTCTGCAGAAGATGCCCATCACCAGCTTTCTGTCCTGGCCCTCCAGCTGTAGGAGAAGAAGCCAAACATTTGTCCTCTTCTCAATCTGCTGCTGGATGGGCGAGAGCTGGTGCCACAGAGGTTAGATGCCAATGGACATTAAGGTGGGAAAGCGGGGAACTACGCTACTTGGGGGTCACTCTTGCAAAGCTCAATGTCTGCAGAAAAGGCCCAGTCCCAGGTTTCAGTCCTGGCTCTTCGGCTGTGGGGGCAGAGGCCAAACATTCATGCTCTACTCACTCTGCTGCGGGACAGCCGAGAGCAGGAGCTGCAGAGGTAGAATTCAAATGGACTTTTACATGAGAAAGCGAGGGAAGATAGCAATGCGGGTTGCAGTGTTGCAAAGCTGACTGTCTGCAGAAGAGGCCCAGCACCATCTTTCTGTCCTGGCTCTGCGGCTGTTGGAGCGGAGACCAAACGTTTGAGCTCTACACTCTCTGCAGCAGGACAGCGAGGAGAAGGAACCAGAGAAGTTTCACACAATTGGACTTTTGGTAGGTGTCCTGGGTTCAGCAGTCGCAGTCATTTTTTCTCCTTCTTGGTAGCTGGTGCAGTGCAGTGTTTTGACTTTCAGCTCGGGAACAGAGCTGATAACAAGGATGTTTTGGTTTGGCCAAGGACTTTGTGAGCCTCATGCTCTGCCAGGGAGGAGGGGAAGCCTGGAGGAAGCAGAGACAGGACACCTGACCCAAACTGACCAAAGAGGTATTCCATACCACAGCACGTCATGCCCAGGATGTAACTGGGAGTGAGCCGGAAGGGCTGGGAGACTGCAGGGTTGGAGGAGGTATCGGTCGGAGCTTGGTCGGGCTTGGGGGGCGAGTTATCGGTTGGCTGGTGGTGAGGTGTTGTATTCTCTTCCCTTGTTATTTCCTTTATCATTATTATCATTGGTGGTAGCAGTAGTGATCTGTGTTATACCTTAGTTACTAAACTGTTCTTATCTCAACCCGTGGGAGTTGCATTCTTTTCAATTCTCCTCTCCGTCCCTCCGGGAGCAGGGGGAGGGCAAGAAAAGGGGGGGAAGTGAGTGAACGAATACCTGACTGGGTTTAAACCACGACAGTTCTTTTTGGCGCCCAACGTGGGGCACGAGGGGTTGAGATAACGACAGATTTGACTGGATTAATAGTCACTCATCACAATGCTGATTTATTGGCTCTCAGAGTTGTTTATCTTGATCTCACAGCTTCAGAATGTTGTAACTTACGTAGAGCCGGTATTTGCTGTGATAGTGTTTATCAAGTGTGGGGCCTGGGCTAAGGTTCTTGTCTCACTGTGCTTTATGGCAATGGCTTGTAATACGGGTGGGCTCCAGCAGCAGGGCGGGACGGACGTGGCCGTGGACTTGTACCTGGCCGTCCGGCTGCTCTTCACCGTCCTGGTCCTCGCCCTACTCTCCATCTTCGTGAGGCTGCGGGGAGCAGAGGGGGAGCGGCCCCGGGAGCCGGCGGCAGCCGAAGCGGCTCAGGAGAGCGGCCCCGGGGACCAAGCGGCGGCGGGAGCGGGGCCGGAGGCCGCGAAGGGACGGCTGCTGGTGGAGGAGGTCGGGGCGGTCGAGGAGAGGAAGGAGGCGGCTGCCGAGCAGAGGGAGAAGGCGGCGGAGGAGCCGAGCCCCGCGGAAGAGCCGAGCCCCGCGGAGGAGCCGAGCCTCGCGGCCGAGCCGAGCCTCGCGGAGGAGCTGAGCCCCGCGGCCGAGCAGAGCTCCGCGGAGGAGCTGAGCCCCGCGGCCGAGCCGAGCCCCGCGACGGCCGAGAGCATTCCCCGGAAGCCGCCCGCCGAGCCCCAGGAGGATGCAGGAGACCACGCAGCATTTCCCAGCAAGGCAGAGGAGGAAGAGCTGGACTCAGGAAAAGAGAAGCTGGTGGTGGGAGAGCCGGCAAGCACAGCAGCTGCACCAGCCCCAGTGACAAGTACAGCAGCATCAACTGAGAGTTCTGAAGGTTTTGAATGGCCTGTGGGTATCCTTGGGACCTGCCTGCTGATTGTGATGGGGATCAGCATGTTGGCACACACACAGACTGTGATCTACCCACAACCATTTTGTCTGATCTCAAAAGTTAAGCAGAGTCAGGTTTGGGTCTTGTCTGAGGTTAGACGAGGATATAGGGGGACCAAGAGGTTTTCCCCAAGGCTGGACAGTCATGAGTGGCAGGGTGTGTGGGACAGTATGGGCAAGTATCTAGTCCACTGGGCCCCTCCAGTGCTTTGGAAGCATCGGAGGTGGAAGGCAGCTGTATGGAGTCCCCAGTAGCAAGCTGCAGAAACTGCTAAAGGGGACAGTGAATTATTTTGAGCCTGGTGGGCCCATGGCACTTCAGGCCATCAGAGCAGAGATGCAACACAGAGATGGACTCATGATCGAGGGGTGGACTTAGCAATGGACACTATTGCCCAGGTTATTCACAAGTGTGAACACTGCACACAGTCTCTCCTGCTCTGGAGGACTGGTACAAGAGATGGAGCCTGCCATCATGCACCAGATGGACTCAGCAGCTTTATAGGGACTGGTCCATGCACTAAGATAAGAGTGATGGTATATTGAAAATGTGGGAAATGAGCATGACATGAATGGTATGGAATAAGGGGTGGATAATGTCCTGGGTTCAGCAGTAGCAGTCATTTTTTCTCCTTCTTGGTAGCTGGTGCAGTGCAGTGTTTTGACTTTCAGCTCGGGAACAGAGCTGATAACAAGGATGTTTTGGTTTGGCCAAGGACTTTGTGAGCCTCATGCTCTGCCAGGGAGGAGGGGAAGCCAGGAGCAAGCAGAGACAGGACACCTGACCCAAACTGACCAAAGAGGTATTCCATACCACAGCACGTCATGCCCAGGATGTAACTGGGAGTGAGCCGGAAGGGCTGGGAGACTGCAGGGTTGGAGGAGGTATCGGTCGGAGCTTGGTCGGGCGAGTTATCGGTTGGCTGGTGGTGAGGTGTTGTATTCTCTTCCCTTGTTATTTCCTTTATCATTATTATCATTGGTGGTAGCAGTAGTGATCTGTGTTATACCTTAGTTACTAAACTGTTCTTATCTCAACCCGTGGGAGTTGCATTCTTTTCGATTCTCCTCTCCGTCCCTCCGGGAGCAGGGGGAGGGCAAGAAAAGGGGGGGAAGTGAGTGAACGAATACCTGACTGGGTTTAAACCACGACAGTAGGAAAGCGAGGAGCGACAGCAATGCGGGTGGCACTGGTACACTGTCTGCAGAAGTGGCCCAACACCAGCTTTCTGACCTGGCTTTTTGGCTGTGGGAGCAGAGGGCAAACATTCATGCTCTCCTCACTCTACTGCAGGACAGCCAGGAGGAGGCACAAGAGAAGATGCACACAATTAGACTTTTAGGTGGGAAAGCGAGTAAGAACAGCAATGCAGGTGGCACTGGTAAAAAGCACCATACCTGCAGAAGAGGCCCAGCACCAGCTATATGCCAAGGCTCTTTGTCTGTGGGAGCAGAGCACAAATATTCGTGCTCTACTCACTCTGCTGCAGGACAGTTGAGAGTGGACGATGCGGAAGTTGGAGTCAAATGGACTTTTGCATGAAAAGGGAGGGAATATAGTAATGGGGATTGCAGTGTTGCAAAGGCAACTGTCGGCAGAAGCGTCCCAGCACCAGCTTTCTGTCCTAGCTCTGCCTCTGTGGCAGCAGAGGCCAAAAATTCAAGCTCTACTCAATCTGCTGCAGGACGATGAGGAGAAGGCACCAGAGAAGTTGCACGCATTTGGACTTCTGGTAGGAAAAGGAGGAGTGACAGCAATGCGGGTGGCACCGGTGCAAAGCTCAATGTCCGCAGAAGTGGGCCAGCACCAGCTTTCTGTCCTGGCTCAGCGGCTGTGGGAGCAGAGGCCAAACATTCGTAGTCTACTCAGTCTGCTGCAAGGCTGCCCAGAGAGGGCACCAGAGAAGTTGCACGCAATTGAACTTTTAGGTGGAAAAGCGAGGAGCAACAGCAATAAGGGTGGCAGCCTTGCAAAGCTCACTGTCTGCAGAAGTGGCACAGCACCAGCTTTCTGTCCTGGCTCTTCCGCTTTGGGAGCAGATGCAGACAATTGGACTTTTAGTTGGGAAATTGAGGAAATATAGCAAAGTGGGTGGCACCGTTGAAAGCTCGCTGTATGCAAAAGAGGCCCAGAACCTCCTTTCTGTCCTGGCTCTTCGTCTATGGGAGCAGAGGCAAAACATTCTTTCTCTACTCACTCTGCTGTACGACAGGCAGGAGAGAGCACCAGAGAAGATGCACACAATTGGACTTTAAGTTGGGAAAGTGAGAAGCAACAGCTGTATGCGGCGAGGAGAAGCAGACAGGCCAACCCAATATGGGTGATAAGCAAACTTCTACTTTATTTGTGACTCAGTTCACATATATATAGGAGTGGTATTCAGCCACTCCTCCTTGGCACCACAGTATAGGTTAGCCCCACACAGCTTCCTCCACATTCTCCTCCCATGTCCGGTCTCCGGTTACCTGTGGGGGCCACCCCCTGCCTTGCTTGCACAGTCCTCCAGGGCTCTATGGTCCTGCTCTTAGAGTCATTCTGCAACAATTCCCCCATTTTTCTCTGTGCGAGCAAGGCATTGTGGGTTATTCTGTTCACCTGTTTTATCATACAACTAGAAGCAAGTCTAATAGCTACGATGATTAACCTAACAATGACACATAAGTGCAATACTTTAAACAGCAGTGTTTGACTCAACCTGTAATGCCCCATGAGGACAACCATCTAGTTATTCTTAGGATATTGCTCATTTACTAGTGCTGGGTAAGCTGAGCCAGGGTTCTCAGCTGTGCGTGTATCGAATTAGCATAATCAGAGAGACTCATACAACACATTCTATCAAACTCTTCACATCCATGTCCCTGTTCCAACAACAAAAGGTTCTGCAGTGTTGCATGTCTTACAGAGTCAACATTAAATAACAAATCAGAAATTGCCTTCGATGTAGAATTGTCTGCTTAGCTTCTCCGCATGCGAGTCTGCTTAGTTGAGCCAATGCACTGGCTGAAGCACTTACAGTGATCTGGCATATTATGATTGGATACATGTTTTGAAGACCCTTAGTGACTAACATATAATTGGTTAAACACAGGTGTGAGAACTCAACCTTGAAAGCTTGCCAACAGTCCACAGTTCTCATTAACTTGGTGAATTCCAGCCTCTTATCTTGCTTGTTTAAGCTTCTTCAGGCCTCTCATGGCCTTGCTGTATCTTTCAGGACAATTCAGAGTTTATGTGCCAATTATGCATTCTCCTGTGAGAACACTGTCTCCACATATTCCCCCTTTATGTTTTTTATATATGGTTTGGGTGACCCTACTTGAGCAGGGGATCTGGGCTAGATTATATCTCCAAGATATGCCAACTAGAGGCTGCTGGGCCTGCCCCTTTTTTCTGCTGTATGGCTCTCTGATAACAGGCTGTATAGCTCTCTGATCCTTCACATCAAGGTCTGGCATGGCATGTGTCCCCACCGCTCCACGCCTGCTGGGTTGCAGCCAACAGCGGAGCTAAAGGTTCTTCTTGGTGGCAAACACAGAAGCCAACCCAGTCTTGCCCTTGATTGCGGTAGCTGGCATTTGGTCAGCCTTGGTCCTTGCACCTTGTTGTCAATGCACAGTTTCACCTGCTTCATCCAGTAACAAGTAGCTACTACAGCAAGGCACACACAAATTTACATTAGACAGTCGCCATGGACCTGTAGGCAGGAGGACACAAATATACCCCCTCCCCCAGGTTATCAGTTCTTCAGTTCTTGAGAAGTAGACAGGTTAAACAGGTTAAACGCAAAATGCAACATCATTACTCTCTCTCTGCCCCCCTTTATTTTTTTTTTTTTTAGTCCCTGCAAAAGCCATCCTGCTGGGCAGCAACTCTAGTGGCCTGCCTGCCAGCCATAAATACCCGCCGGCAACCGCACCTTTACGTTAACCCTTTCATGCCCGAAATGTTAAATAGCTACCCGTTGAAAGCTTTTACATGAACCCAACAACAAGAAAAATACACAGAACACCGTCTGCCCTCAGCACACACATACAAACACATGCGTATGGGATCCCACAAGCACACCACACAATATTTGAAGCACAAAATCCAGACAATCATTACTCCCACTACAGTTCCACGTACAGAACGTGGCAGAAGGACCCTGTGGAGACTAACAGAAAAACGGATCCGAGAAGTATCATTGCAGTGCGATGTGGCAGGATAAACCTTAGCGGGCGCCCCCGCAGAGGCTCTGCCTCCCCCACATCGTATGAGGCTTGGGCTTTTATACTGTCTGTAAGAAACTAAGGATAAGGGTATTGTTTATTAAGATTTATGTTAAGCCCAATATAAAGGTTAGGCAACAAAAGATGTGAAATCTCTTACTCAAACAATCACCAGACACAGCTTGTGCAAGATAGGATAACCGTAATCGCTTACACAAACTAAACCAAGTACCGCTTAGCAGATGTTGACTAAATATAACTGTAAGATGTTCCAGGAACTGGCGGAGATATGACAAACAACTCCATATAAGGACATATGAGTAAAAGGTCAACTATGGAACAAAGGAGGAAAACTTCTTACTTCAGTCTCAACGATCACCAGGAGGCAGAGGTTGACCCCCTAACAACAGCGGAAGCATGCGCAGAGTACCTCCACTACTTCATGAACACGGAAGTGAGATGTATAAAAAGGGGCTGTTTGAACTGCTCATCACGGCAGTTGGCGGAGCGCAGACTCCCCTGTCGTCCAGCGCTGTTTTTGCTCATATTCTACTTGCTATAATTAATAAAATTTTAATTGGATTATGATCCGTTGTGGTCTCAATTTATGACACTGACCAAAATGCGCACTCATTCCGACACAGGTGGCCAGCCTGTGCTGGAAGAAGTGGCCAGCAGTATCGACAAAGGTCTCCAAGGGTTGATAGAAACCTGGACATACTTATATTTACCAAATTCTAGTACATGAGTATCACAGAGAAACTGGATGGGCTCCCCCTGTCAATTGCAAGAAAAAATCATAACATATACAGCTTGAGTGTAAGAGGATTTTAACGCATACGTGGTCACTGTTTGTCAGGCCTCCTTAAGTATTTTGAGATCAAGAGTATTTTGAGATCTGGCTCGGATTCAGGGGATTCGGGGGCTGATCCTGCGCCGAACTCAGGGTCTCTGTTGCTGGCAGCTGTGTCTTTCTTATCAGATGTGCCCCATTCAGTATGTAGCCATCTGCAGACCTAGATCCTCCGTAACCGAGTTAAAAATTTTTTCACTCTAGGGCATAGTGGGTTGGAGAGGCTCGTAGTTCCTTTAAATCTCCCGCTCACTCATGATCTATATTTTCCACTGCGTGCTTCAAAATGGCGCTGCAATCGATCCGGCACCAAGACACCGCCCTCTTTCTTTCGGATTCCTCGACATTTATCATGCGTATACCTTCTAATATACTTTCTCTGTCCTTTTCAAAGTCCCTACTTTAGGAACTGGGGTGGTGGGGGAGCAGCAGGTTACACCTCCTCCGCGGTACCTTCTGATGGAGGGGGAGAAAAGGGGGGGGGGGAACCTGTGCTCCCGCGAGTTGGGGGAAACGAGTTGTAATCTTCCCCCGGTTTCAACCGACCGGGGACGTCTGTTCCTAGTTTCTCCGTTGCTACCGCTGCAGTTTTTTTTTCCGCCTTGTATCTTTTTATACAGTTTATTACTTCCCTCCGTGGTTTACCGAGTTTCTTTGCCGTTTTATCATCATTAAGCATTGAGTCAAATAGTTCTTCACCAAACTTTCACCACTCACTCTCCTCAAAACCTGTATTAGGATCTACAAAAAAAAATCCCTTAGCCTTCCGTACAGCCACTAGACCTGCTAGCTGCTTTAGAGTCTCAGGCTCAATTCCCCGCTTTTATAAAAAGCACTGTAAAAAGTTTAGGGCTCAGTTCCCCGCTTTTATAAAAAGCACTGTAATAAGTCCAGGGCTACCTCTTGGTCCATTTTCATGGCCGGCCTTTTTCGTATCGTCTTCTTCTGGGTCGTCCTGTAACCTCGGCCTCCGGATTGGACTCCCAACGCAGCAGTGTCTGGTTCGCCCCAGCGGCGGATTCCTTTCAGTCAGTCCAAGCACCCAGGTCCGTCACACCACCGCAGCAGCATTGCCCGCGCTCCCCGGCTGCTGCCGCCGGCGCCGCTCACTCGCCCTTCCGGGTCCCCGTAATCCGGGTCCCCGTTAACCGGGGCCCTGTATCCGGGTCCCCGCTAGTCAGGGCCCTGTATTCCGGGTCCCCGCTAG